>NC_135865.1:24176910-24476910 GCF_031162955.1 Sander vitreus
TGTGCACCGCCCCTCTGCCAGGTAAACTGACATACCCCTCTGATTTGTATGATTCTGTGTTTCTTTGGAAATTGGAGTTTGTATGGTGTAAATGCCTGATGTATGTTTGATTATAAAGGATATCATTGGAATTATTAAAAAAAATAACACTGTATAAAATTTATAAATAACTATTTGATGAAAATATAAATGGTTTGGCATATGCGTTGATAAGAGATACAAAACAAATCAGTATATTTGAAATATCTTATTAAATATGTACATTCATTGGTAGTTCTGATTAATACATGTACTGTTCAAACAATACAGTCTGTAACATAAAACTTGCATAACATTACATATGAAAAAAGAGAGTTTATTGGAGTATAACTGGGCCCTGATTATTGCCTTGTGGGACTCCGCTGGTTGCATCGTTAGAGGAGAATAAGTGCAACTACTATATGTTTACAGTTTTAATGTTTTATTGGAGCTGAATCAGTCCAGGGCTCTGACACAATGAAACCTTCAGGAACTAAAGCAAAATTTAAATTTGTCAAAGAAAGTTATTTGCAGGCAGCCTTCAGGAGAAAGGTCTGAGTGCTGTGAAGCAGTATGAAACCAGGCTGCTGTTTTCAACTATGCTATTAAAAATACATGAAAAAGAATGACTTTCTCAATGACTCTGCAAAACAAACGCTTGCCTTGTTTGGAGATAGATTTAACTCACACACAGGATCGCCTTCACTGTCTGTCTGTGCTGCTATAGTCCTTGTTTATGGAGTTGTGTGGGAGGGTTTATGTACTAGTGCTAGCTATCTAATCTTGTGATACAGTTTTCGATTTGCAAACCACAAAACATCTCATGAGATTCTCTATGTGTCATCTCTCACCCTGTGGTGCTGTATTTAATTTTATCTCAAGAACATATACTCTGTTCTTACTGTACTATTACTTATTTAGCATATTTGTATTCCTCATCATAGACTTTAAATATAATCTATTGACATTATTAAGTAGGTTTTTATGTTAAACAAAATATTTGGTTATTCTGCTATTTGTTAATATTATTAATTTCCTGAGCTCTTTCGTACTGGCTCTCAATTTTTGCTTCACTTTAAAATAATTTAGGGACGTTCTGAACAACAAGCCAGGAAGATTTTAATATCAGCCCAAAATATTCGCTATTAACAGCATGAAAATATCAGTTTCTGTCAGAATACAGAACCTACCCACTTTTTAAAAATCTGATTACATAGTACAGTCACTGGTGCAACAGCGCTTCTGCAACCCTACCAAGTTAAAAGTCGTTATCTCTACAATGGCTTCATCTCTGACTTTCTTGACTCCGGTGTTTGTTGGCCCTACAGTGCTGCGGAGCCTCGGCTGCTGTGGGAGCGAGTGGAGAAACTGGTTCCTAGACCAACCTGTAACAGTGGCAGCGGAGGCTCCAGTTCCTCCAGCAGCTCCAGTAACTCAAGCTCTAAGCCCGGTTCTCACTGCGGCTCTGGAGAAAGATTCAGGGCCCGCTGTGAGTCCACACACACTTCAAATCCGCACTAAGAAACATACAGGAGGTGGACAATATAACTAAAATTGCACCATAAAAATGTTGTGCTAAGTAAATTCCACTTTAGTTAAGGAGCTACACAAAACATGCATACACATTTGGATTTTTTCATCACTTTTTAGAATAAACTGAACTTTTCACCTCCACCTCCTTCAGCCTCCTCCAAATCAGAGGGTTCGCCCCTCCAACGGCCAGAGAATGCTGGGAAAAAACCAGAGGAGAGGAAGGACTTGGTCAGGCCAAACAGACCAGCGGTGAGAGTTGACTCAAAGCCGACTAGCCAGTACTGTAGCTCGCTAGCTGGGATAGATCTAGAACTCTGTGTGTGTATAGTCATGATTACATGATGGTATGACGCTTTGGGTTTGTTTGAAAGCTGGAGTTTGCGTGATGATTTAGCGTGGCCTGATGGGAGATTTTTCTCCTTGTGTGAATGATAATAAACTGGCTCATTTGGACTGTGTCATGTAACCTGCACATCATCCTATAGAGTGAAGTGATAAGACTTTGTGAAATGGTTGTTTCATCTTTGGATTGCGCTCACTGGCTGAAGGGTTTTCTTCACTTATCGCTTGCTTTCTCTCCACTGGTCTTTCTGCCTAAGCGGTGGCCATCTTAACTCATGCCTCCTCTAACCTAAGTATACTGTTATACTTTTTCATCTTTGCAGCTCTAATAATTGTCTCATTATTCAAATTAATTCACTAACCTTACCTACAGTAGCTTCAAGAGCATCAGCTGTACGATGTTTCGTTCCTCGCTTCATCTCTTGGCTTTGCTGCTCTCACGTTGGCTTCTCATTGGCTGGCGTACCTCTATAACCACTCTTCCTCTCCTGCAGCTTTCTGTTTCCGACTTTATTTTTTTCAACGGAAGATTAACGGAAATCTTATGACATCCTAGCTAACACCTCGTATATAAAATGCCCAGATGACTGGAAAAAAATCCAACAGAGGGAGAAAAATAGAAAACCATGAGATACAATGACATTTGACGCAGGTTTTTACCTTTCACCTCCATTAGGACCTGACGGCTCTGGCCAAAGAGCTACGTGCAGTGGATGACGTTCGCCCCCCAAATAAGGTGACAGATTATTCATCCTCCAGTGGTGAAGATTCAGACACCACTGATGAAGATGACGATGAAGAGGTAGACCAGGAGGCAGGCGAAGAGTCAACCTCTGGCCCGGAGGACTCCAAAGCTGTGTATGTACACAACTTTAACTTCTGGTCTCATACACACTTAGTATAGACACTGTAACATGAAGCAGTCTGTGACAACAAAATGTCCAAAAAGTGATAAAAAAGTCATAATATAGTATGTTGAAAAAAGTCACTGTATAGAATGTTGAAAAAAAAGTCATAGTATAGCATGGCAGTATAGTAAATCCAAAATTGTCATAGTATAGTTTGTCAAACAAAAGTCATAGTATATCGAAAAAAGTTATAGTATAGAATGTTGAAAAGAGTCAAAGTATAGTATGTCGAAAAGCGATAAAGGCTCAGTCCTTGCTGCAGCAGCCGCCAGTTCAATTCTAACCTACGGCCCTTTGCTGCATGTCATTCCCCCTCTCTATCCTCTTTCATGTCTAAGCTGTCCTATCAAATAAAGGCCTAAAATGCACCAACAAAATCCTAAAAACAAAAAGTCACAGTATAGTATGTCGAAAAAAGTGATACCAAAGTCATAGTATAATATGTCAAAGAAAGCCATTTAAAAGTCAAAGTGTAGTATGTCGAGAAAGTCATAGTATTGCATGTCAAAACAAAACGTCACGAAAAGTGCCAGCCTGGACTGGGTATCGAACTTGGGTCAGAGTCTGCAGAGACTACTTGCTGGTTGCCTGTTGGCAGCTGTGCTAAACACTGAGCCAGGGTGCCACCAAAGAATTCACGTTGAAAACAGTAATAGTATGTCGAAAAAAGCCATTAAAAAGTCATGTTATGGTATGTAGAAAAAAGTCACACTATAGTTTGTCCAAAAACTTAAATAGTGATAACACAAAAACTGTAAAAGATATCAAAAAGCTGAATCATTTTCTAATAGCATAAGGTTTTGTAAATAGTTTAAAGTTTGTATGACGTCTGTAGTTGAAGGTATGTGGGAGCGGTAGCATTTAGAAGTGTAAGAAGCCTGAAGAGGATTTAAAGATTGCTCCATTGACATTCAATGTAAAAAGAAAAAAAGCTTAATATTTTAAAAATTATAAATGGTGGAGAAAAGTTGAATACAAGCAAGAGATGAACATTTTGATATTTTAATGGTTTTTGTAGCTGAAAGTATGCAGAAGTAGTAGGTGACCGAAAATCTTCCGGAAGAATCTGAAAACATTACTGTGAATGCTGCTGAATCAGCATTCACAGAATTATTTTCTGCCGAAACAGAATGCTTGTGTTGAATAGCTCTCCTTCTCTCCTGCAGTTCTTCTAGGCTGAGTAATGGTGAAACAGAGTCAGTGAAAACCATGATCGTTCATGATGAAGGCGAGAGTGATGCAGGCTCAACGCCTTGCAAAGACAGCACACTGATCGTCAGACAGGTACTGGCTGGAAAAAAAGAAGAAAAAAAAAGAAAAAAAGACAAACACACCAATCATCTACCACATACTTTAAGTTGTTCAGTTGTGTATTTTTTTCATTTATACCCCAAGTGTTTTTTCCATTTTGTTTGTATGTTGTGTTGAAACATATTCTGTTTTGGTATACATTTTGGCCAGTAGTGAGTGCTACAAAGGGTAGAAGCGTAGATTGGGTATAAAACCTCAAATAGTTGAATTATGCCTACATAAAGACCAGTAGATAATTCAATAATGGGGATTTATTATATTGATAAACATTTATTCAGGTTTTGTTACATTTTCTATCCATTTAGACTTTGAAAAGTTACAGCATCACTTACATTTAGTACCAATAAACACCAGAAAATTACCATATTATCTTGACTGCTAACAAGAGTTTTATTTCCGCCTGTAGAGTAGCCACTGTAGTTTGCCCTTTGCTCTAGCTAACACCTTCCCTTCCCCTGAACTCATCAGGAACACATCTAGACCCACAGTCGTCTACCCCTCTTTCTACTTCCAGAGTGCAGGTGACAACAGAAAGCGTCCGAGCCCCGGCCCGGGCCAAGCTCAAACCCCCGGGCTGCTTGCAGGCTTTGCCCCAAGTCCTGGCTCGGTATCGGGCCCGGGCCTTGGCCACCACACCCCCAGCCCCCATCATCATCATCACCACCACCACCATCACCCACCACAGCACTCGGACAGGAATGGCTTTGCTGGACGCATCCACCACCTCCCAGACCTGATCCAGCAGAGCCACCATTCCTCCCCCTCCTCCTCTGCATCCAACTCCCCTTCCTCTTCCAGCCTTGCCAGCCCCTCCACCATGTCCCCTCAGAGTCCCCTGGACAAGCTCAGCATCCTCATAGAGGTATGTCGCCCAGCCCCAACGTGGACACCCGCTTGCCATTTCTTGTGTAATCATGAATAGGAGGAGCAAAGAGAGGTCGAAATCATCATGGCCTGCCATAATTAGGAACACAGGTCTTCAACGTTTTTTTAAACCAAAGGACCCCTTAGCTGAAAGAGAGACGGATCAGGGACACCCTACTACTAATATTGTATAAAATTAAGTTGCATATTAAACTGGGTGAAGGGCAGCCTAAAGCCTTTATAAATACATTTTTAGTGCATAGAATACTAAGCTATTAAAAAAATTGTTGTGGCATGATTTTATAAATCATTTTTTAATGTTACACATACATGTGGCCCAGTGAATCCTTAGGATTAACTATATCTCTGGATGGCTACCTTAGTGACTACCTTACCTAATATAATTTGGCTTTAATTGACTTTGAGGACCCCTTAGGGGTCCCAGACCCACTGTTGAAGATCTCTGCAGTAGAGTATAAACTAGTTTAGCTAAATACCTGCTAATAAGGCAGCACAAATGTGTAAGTTCAGAGCTTCCCTAACAGCCACATGTAAGCTGCCATCTGCTGGTCACCATTGGCACTGGTGATCCTTCTCTAGCCCTATATGGCCCCTTCACCATTTCTTGTTTTGCTTTGTTCTCTCTACTGACAAACTTTCTAAAGAGTATGGTGGTGTTGGTGAATATCTGCATTTTAAGGATAATTTGGAAGTATGATTGTAGGACAAAGCTGATTGTTTTGCCCTGTGAACACCCCGTTGAGTTTATTGTATGTATTTGTAGGTACTTTTATTTAAAAAAAATTACAAACTTACTTCCAGCTGTAGTCCCTTTGTTTCTCAGTGAGTTTTGTATTCATGATCACAACAGACATGTTATCTCTGGTTTAGAGCTTTTTCACTAAAGCGTCCTCACAAACGTTCCCCCAAACATTTTATTCCTTGATGTTGCCTATTTTCAGCAAACGAGTCATATTCTCACATTCCCCAGACAATAGATCATAGCGAACAGGGCAGTTAGGAGCACAACGGCAAGTATGTTTCCCATGGAAATACTTTTTTTTTTTTTTTAACTGCATTTTTGTTTCCCCCTTTTGTTCGTTTTGCAAACAGCACTCCATATGTTTTACCATCCAGCATTGGTTTTGCCTTTTTCCTCAGTATTTATAGTTTCACCCTCCGAATTGAATGCCCATTGTATTTGCATGCAACACATACAGAAGTACCTCAGTTTGCCTGCTTGTTTGACGACATTATCTTGTTAATTGTTTACATTCATTTTTATTTGTAGGCATCTGGTGCTGTAGATACATTTTTGATCTGTAAAAAATAGCACATTCAGAGTTGTGATATTCTGGCTAAATCACTAAATCTTATTTTATCTCACTGTAGAGCCAGTCTAGTAACAACATGCAGAAACACAAGTCTTCCTCCTCCTTCACTCCGTTCATCGACCCACGCCTCCTTCAAGTCTCTCCATCCACCGGCAGCGCCCTTAACAACATTGGTAAGTCCCGTCCCCCTTTGACTGCTGGGAAAAATCTGATGTGAAAAGGTTCACAGCCACAAGAGTTTTAGGTACTTATTTATAACTTTTATCCCAGGCCTCCATAGGCCTTTCCATCCAAAGTTCCAGCAACTGGAGGAACCAAAAATTCAGGAGCTACGAATTTTAGGAACTACAAAAGGTCCTTTTAGTATGTTGAGCAGCTTTCCATTTGTACTTCAGGCTCAGGAACATTAAGTTTTAAAAAATCAGAAGTTAATAAAACTAGGACAGTTAGGGTGGGCAACAGCATTTTTTGCTTTATTTATTGTTGCTTTAATTCAGTTCTCACACAATATTCAAAGATGTTATCTTAGGACACTTTACATATAGTACAGTAGTGTTGATTGTTGCAAACTGCCCCCAGTAGATTGAACTTTGGAGGTGTTACAGCTCTTAAACAAAGCGTTCTTATCAAGGCAGTCCTGTTCCCATCATCCCTCAGAGGATCGGCCATCATCAAGGCCAGATCTTTCCAGCCTTAAGGACTTTGGTATGCTGATCCATTACCTCACCTGATGCAGCTGGTGACCAGCCATTGACCTCTTTAAGATTGTTCAGTCTGCATTTAATCACTGATTTGATGAGTTTAGATTTTCCTACAGATGTTTTAAGTCCAGCTGGCAACTTAAGAGAGGCAGAGAGAAGAATGGTTCACTTTCTGACACAGATACCATGATAATATGATGCAATAATATAATTATTATTATTAATAATATGAAGTAATTATTAATAATAATACGTGGCAAACGAAGGAGATCCATCCACCTTTCTAATGTTGACCATTTGACTGACCCCCACCCTGCCCGGTAAATTCTACATCCTACACCGTCCTACCTAAGCCCTTCCCTTTGACCTTTTAGGCTACGGGAACGACGCCCGGCTAGCAGAGGCGCTGAGGGCCGACCCATCTCGGAAAGGCTCCGTGGTCAACGTTAACCCGGTCAACACTCGCCCGCAGAGCGACACGCCAGAGATCCGCAAATACAAGAAGAGGTTCAACTCTGAGATCCTGTGTGCTGCACTATGGGGTAAGATATAGATTGCAATGATAAGTTAGTTTTAATTTTTTAATTTTAAAATTTTAATTTTTTTTTTTTTTTACAGGTTTAACATTACCTTTTAAAATTACCTTTGTTGAGTGTTTTTCTTAGATGTCATATTTAAAAAAAGTCTTCACCACCTGGTGGCAGCAAAGTCCTGATAAAGCTACATACTGCATCTGGCTGACCAGATTGGATACAGTGTTTCCAGCTGTTTTTCAGTGTTGGTGTTCTCGTGTGTGTGTGTGTGTGTGTGTGTGTGTGTGTGTGTGTGTGTAGGAGTAAACCTGTTGGTGGGCACAGAGAGTGGTCTGATGCTGTTGGATCGCAGTGGTCAGGGGAAAGTCTACCCTCTGATCAACCGACGGCGCTTTCAGCAGATGGACGTCCTGGAGGGACTCAACGTCCTGGTCACTATATCAGGTACCCGCACACAAGAGCATGCACACATATTTTAAAGATGTAAAGAAGAAAGTTTATTACACTTCATGCAGACAAATTAGTCTCACTGGGATGAAGAATAGATCAATGAGATTGAGACACACACACACACACACACACAGATGCTATTATAGGGTTGGGCGGTACCCAAATTTTGATACCGTCAAACCTCCTCCCTATTTTACCGCGGTATACGGTATTACCATGACTAATTAAAAATTATGACATCAGGCTCAGACGGCGTCACCAAACTGTTGGCTTGTGCACCGTTCAGAAACTGAATACCAAACACTAATACTGAAACAATAATAACATAACAACTTACAAAAAACTACTTTCTCCTCCACACTGTCACGTGATGACAACCACACATAATTACATAAATTATATTTTGTGGAGTGCAAGCGGGGCAGACGTGTGCTGGGGGGGGCAGCAGCGTGTAGACAAACTGCTGCCGTTTGGCGAGGAAAATCCTGTCTGCCTCCACAGTCAGCGCCCGATAGTCTCTGGAGGAAGAGAGGGGGGAGAAGGCCAGTGCGGTGCGCACGGGTGCTGCAAGCTGCTGCAGGAAAATGTGGGCGAAGAGGAATGAGGGATCCGCCGCGCCCAGCACAGCCACCATCCTCTCCATTAACTCGGACGGCTTGCTGTCGCCAAGGCCGTTCAGGGACAGCAGGTGGTCTGCTTTCTCCAGCTCCGACAGTTCAAAGAGTTCCAACAGGAATGTTTTGAGTGCGTCGTACTTGCCGTTAGCCGGAGGAGCCTCTAACAGCGCCATAGCCCTGGCTGTTGTTGAGGCATCTAAGGCCGATACCACGTGGAAATACTTTTGTAACGTCCTGTGTTATTCCTCTCAGCTGGAACTGGGCCTCGATGTTCTGAAACCACGGCCGTGGGTTGTGCTGCCAAAAGTCTGGTAACTTCATGGTGGCCGCATAGATAGCACCGACATTAGCAGCGGCCGGCGCCACCGCAGCAACAGCATTTTCACCACCGTCGTTGTTTGACATAATTCAGCCGTTAACCCGGAACTCGTATATCATAACACCTCTCCCTTTAAGGTACAGTACCTTGGTGAATGTCTCTTTCAGTCTTACTTGTGGGTCACCACAATTTAATATTTGATCCTTGTCTCCTATATAAGTGCATTGCATTTTTTTTAATGACGGTATTGAAACTGATACCGTTGCTATTTTTAGTCCCAGCGGTATTACCGCCCAACCCTATGCTATTACAATGAAAATGTATACAAATCCTGCATGCAGATGCTTGTGCATACAAATAAGTGCACATATAGTTAATTATGAAAATGAAAAACAGTTTCACTTCTGTTTATCCTGCTTCGTTTGCTCATAATGCACTGTGATGGTGATGTTTTGTCTGGTCAACTACTCCTTCTGGCATTTGCACACACGACCACACACACCTGCAAATACACACTAAAACCTGGTTCATCTGACACATTCTCAGACAAATTGTGCGTGTCTGCATCTCTTGTTGCATAAATATTTTTACACACACAAGTTCCAAGATTTCTCAGATTGAAAGTGCATCCACGTTCTTACTTCTCTTTCTCAATTTCACACACAAAGGCTGTGTAGTCAGTGTGTCACAACAGAGATATTTTTGAGCTAAACGGATGTTGAGTAAATCTCAGCTGGTTGAGACCATTATGTGTGTACAATATGTAACTCTGACACACTTGAGCTTTCCATGATGGAAGTAAATGCCACAGAACAACATGTGTCAATTTCCTTTCATGAAACGTGGTTGTGGTGCCGACATGTAAAAAATACGCCACATCCTGACAGCATCTCATCTTTTGTGATCAGATTACTAGGATACACTCTAAACAAAAGCCTCAACAATAAGATTTAAGGCATCAGTGTCATCAATTTCCTAAAAATGCACAATGTTGTGCACAGTGGAAGCAGTTGCAGGGGACCAGGGGCAGGCTGCCTCTGTGATAAACAGCTGCACGAAATCCCAACGCAAGAATGCATGAAGAAAGTGTACTCTTTTTATGGTCCTATCCTTACAGAATTTCTTTTGACTTGACTGATTGTCAGAAGACACTACCTACAGTGGCGCTAGTTTAGTGAGTGTGCCCAATATGTGATTCAGGAATAAGGGGCCAATAGAACAATTCTACAAAAGATTAAAAGGAAGCAGGAGTTAAGTTTGTTGATAAAGTAGATATTAAAGCAACACTTGAGAACTTTTCCCGCTTTGGTCCCCCCTACAGGTTGTCTCATTCGATCTGGCAAACTTGCATAATGTAATGTAATGGCCAATTCCGCTTCCAACCTGTAGGGGGACCGAAGCAGAAAAAGTTCTCTAGTATTGCTTTAACTCAATTTCACCTTTCTCAATCTACAACAGGTAAGAAGAACAAGCTCCGTGTGTACTACCTGTCCTGGCTGAGGAACAAGATCCTGCACAATGACCCTGAGGTGGAGAAGAAACAGGGTTGGACCACCGTAGGAGACCTGGAGGGCTGTGTCCACTACAATGTTGGTAGGTCACATACTCACAACCTTTTAATAAACAGCAATATTATTTTGATGTATGAGCACATATAATGCAAATGGTGAATTGGATGAAGGCCTGATATGGTTATGTTTGGGCATCCCTGTGGCCTAAGATGCATACCATTATTGGCAACCTCCTGGTTCAGTTCTGGCTAAGAATCTTTCTTTCATGTCATGTCCCCTTCTCTTTCTTTCCATTTCTTCTGTCTGTCTCTGCTGTTAACTATCAAATGAAGGCAATCATTTTAAGCATTAAGCCTTGAGAGGGTTCAGTTTGTTTATTGTTTAACCGTTGCCTTTATCATTCATCACTAATCCATCTGATTGTTTTTATTTTGAAATGTCGTCTTTTTAGCTTGAAAACAATGGTCAGCTAACTGTCCCTGCTTTGTTATGAGTGCATGTTTCCCATCAGAATTAAACCCAGTTACATCTGGATTCAAATGGGGGACTCTTTAAGTTTACAAACTTTACAAACTCAGTGTAGATACAAGAGTGAGTGCAGGCATACTAGACATGCATGCCACAGATAATGGATGGAAGTAAAGTCTAGGAAAGAAAGCCCTTGATTAAGTAATATTGTGGTAAGGATGACCGAGGAGATGTCTGATGTCTGATCTAAAGTTCAGAATGTCCTAATGGTAGTACTACTGAGCAAAGACCAGCACTTCCTGTTGGAAATCCCTCAACGTTGATCAGAGCTGTCAATCGGGAAATTCATTTCCAGTTGTATTTCATGCATGTCCATCGATTTCTTGTCAGATTAAAACATTTTGAATCACAGCTGACAGAGTTTGAACAACACTTGTGGAAAGTACAGGACATTCCAAAGAAAAAAATTATCTGTGAAAACTGACAAAATGTCAAAACTCTGCACACTTTTCTGTGACTGTCACTCACTGATAGATCTTGGTTGAGTTTTACTGCACATTAGAAATACTAAACTCTTCAATTATAACGTCTTCAATTGAATGATTCTCAAAACTCCTCTTGTACAGATGTTTGGTCAAGGAGGAGCAATGTAGGGACTTTTTGAAAACTAATATACATTTTTAAAGTTATTAGGCTATTAGTTGAACTAGGGCTGTCAATCGCTAAAAAAATTTAATCTAATTAATTACATACTCTGTGATTAATTAATCGAAATTAATCGCATACATAATTAACGGTGCCTGAACCGATACTTTTTAAGAAAGTAAAAAAAGAAAAGAAAAAAAAGGGTACTAAACAACAGTCGGTGACATTAAAGAACGGCTTGTTTATTGCTAAGACCATATGGTCAAAATTAAATGATTTAATAATAATGTACAACAATAATTTATTTCACTAGTAAATTGCTGTTGAACGACAAAAACAACCACCAGATGGTAAAGGACATTTACAATAACTTCAAATGCACCACGAGGCTGTAGTTTACCAGTTTCATTGAACGCACCGTCTGTGTTGTTTCTCCGACGGCAGCTGCAGATTGTTACATACCGGTGTTGAATCCTCTACAGTAAAACACAGTCACACTTTACACCGTTTAGCGTTAGCTGTCAGCATTTTAACCGTGTTTAATCCAGCTACTAGCTAGCGGTAGGCTAACGTTAGCTGCTGTCGAGTATAGTGTTAACTAGCGTCACATGCAGCGATGTTTCTGTTGCCTGTATCGTCTTCAGAGCATCAGAGAGAAGCGCAGACATATCAGTGGCACCAGATTTTGGTAGCCAGGGTTGGCAGGAAGAAGATTTTTACAAGTAAATGTTCCAGTTAATAATCCAACATTCTCGTCTCCCTCCTTCATTTTACAGTCCAATGGGGCTAGAACGGCTCCGGGTCAAACGTCAATATGGAATGGATTAATCTGCGTTATTTTTTTTAACGCGTTTTTTTCTTAGATTAATTAATCGAAATTAACGCATTATTTTGACAGCCCTAAGTTGAACCCTTTCTTTTCCTTTAAATCCTCTCATATTAACAGTGTACAGTAAATTAATCATTGATACCCTAGAACAAGATACTGCTATGCACAAGCTGTGTTTGAGAGAATTATAAAATAAGATTATATGGCATGAAGGAATCAGTTTCTTTTTAAATGTTTTTGGTAACAATCCAGAAAAAAATAAGACTATTAAAATTAATGCAATGGAAGCATTCTGTAGTTGGAGCATTTACGGTTTTTCTTCTTGACTTGTAGGGACTTCTAATTTTTCTGTGCACTGAATATTGCAGCAGGAAAGGAAATCACCTAATCATGTATGGGGTCACGAAATCCAAATGAACATCATTCAATCAATTTGCTTTTGCAAAGTGAAACTCCGTTAACGAATAAGGACATCACATCACAAGATGAGATGAGGAGTTGATGAAAATGATGGTGGATAAACTACCAAAGTAGCTAGGGGAGTCAACAACGGCAGTAGTGTTCAGCTGATGCTGGTTTACGACCCTGATGCCAATTATACTCTTTTGTGTTGTGCTAATATTGTGTTTGGATTTTTGTTCCCCAGTGAAATATGAGAGGATCAAATTCTTAGTTCTGGCTTTGAAGAACTCAGTGGAGGTCTATGCCTGGGCACCCAAGCCTTACCACAAGTTCATGGCCTTCAAGGTGAGTCAATCAACTGGTGTAGCTTGTTAGCTGAGGCATGTGTGAACTTATCCTTTGTTGTTAAAGGACAATTCCAGCGTAAAATTAACCTAGGGGTTAATAACATATGTGTGCCTAGTCGAACGTTCTCTGGGACATGTTTTCATGCTAATCGAATGAGTCTCTAGCTTTTAACAAGCTACCGCAAAACCGGTGGTTAGCCGCTAAACGCTAGCTTTCGGGCCACTATTTTATACCACTAACAAGGCTCAAAATAGCACCACACTTAAACGGTAGCATAATGAGGGTCCCTACATGTAAACTGAAGCATTGAGAACGTTGTAACTGTACAGACAGTTAATTAAAAAGATAGATTATAAAGACAGTAGCGTTGGTTTTTACATTCGGCCGCCATCTTGGAAAACAGTCATGAGCAATCAAATCACGAACGCCGTGTAACCAGTAACCTAGCTCAAACACAGCGTCCGTGGTTGTTAAAAGCTAGAGACGCACTCGATTAGCATGAAAACAAATCCCAGAGAACGTTCGACTAGGTACACATGTTATTAACCCCTAGGTTCATTTTACGCCGGAATTGGCCTTTAATGATGACAAACAGTTTTACATCTCTAAAGTTGTTTCAGTGAATTTAAACTTTATTGTGTCTGCGATGTATTTACACTTGAATTTATGTATTTTCTTTGTGCTGTTTTATTATCCAGAATGCATGTTGAAGCCAAGGTTTAAAATGGGTCAGCAATTAAATTCACAGTTGCATTATTCATGTGTTGATTAAACTACAGAATAATAGAAAAACTGTTTGTACAGCTTGCTGTCAACATTGATAACCTCCACCCAGGCAAATATTTACTAATCTGAGGCTCAAGCTTCTGCTGGCTGGCTAAACAAGAGGGAGAAAAACTGTTTTTCTGACCTGTGTGCTTTAGTCTTTCGGTGACCTGGTGCACAAGCCCCTGCTGGTGGACCTGACTGTGGAGGAGGGTCAGAGGTTAAAGGTTATCTACGGCTCATCTTCAGGCTTCCACGCAGTGGATGTCGACTCTGGGGCTGTCTATGACATCTACCTGCCTACACACGTAAGAACATGCGTGCATAATATCTCACGTACATGTTTGCTGGTGCCTCAAATGATATTTCAGTTCTTTAATGGCAAGATTTTGTCAAGTTTCTCAGACAATTGACTCTTCGCTAAGTCCCGCCCTCCTTAGTTACTGTTGCTACGCCTGACAAGCTTTCGTGTCTGGCACGTCTATTACAGTATGTATGCACCGGTGTCAGACATTCCCAAGGAGATAATTAGTAATTTTTGGCGAACAGGTGAAATATCTGAGAGAGCAAGACAAAAGGGACTGCAGTATGCATTCGAGGGATATATCCACAACATAATATGCAACCGATGAGAGAATAATTTCATCAAAATTGAAGCTAAAGCCTATAGGTCATGTAATAATGTGAGCCGCCTCATCCGCTGACCATTCAAATGGAAAACACACAAATTGAGGAACAGCTATGTTCATGCACAGCAGGGTAAGTGACATTTGAAAATAATCTAATAATTATAAATCAAAGAGCTTATCCATAAATCTTGTGGAATAAATGCAAGACATTAGCTTGAACACTTTACAATGATAACATTCTCCTGCTTATATTTTTAGCGATTAACAAAATGCTGAAATATATTTTAAAGTATGTCAGTGAGCCTCCGTCTTGCCTTTAATCATCTTAAGGACGGGTCAATAACAGATATGTACCCACTCGATCGCTCTCTGGGACATGTTTTCATGCTAGCTAATCTAATGTGTTTGGAGCTTGAAACAAGCTAGCGCGGACCGCTGATTAGCTTACAACGCTAGTATTCGGGGCACAGGGAAAGTAAAAACAAATCGCAAAAACCGAATACTAGCGTTGTAAGCTAATCAGCGGTCCGCGCTAGCTTGTTTCAAGCTCCAAACACATTCAATTAGCATGAAAACATGTCCCAGAGAGCGATCGAGTGGGTACACATCTGTTATTTAACCCCTAGGTTCGTTTTGCACCGGAATTGTCCTTTATTTTATGTTCAAATAGATGCATTATGAACAAAGAACCGTCATAATTTCCAAGCAGTGTTGTGCTGAGTTAGCTAGCTAGCTAGCTAGCTAGCTAACATTAGTGTGTTCTTGCAGCACTGAATTATGAACTTTTTAAGTTTCCAGGCATTAATTAATATCAATTAGGGCTGTCAATTGATTAAAAAAATGTATCTAATTAATTACATACTCTGTGATTAATTAATTGAAATTAATCGCATACATAATTAACGGTGCCTGAACCGATACTTTTTAAGAAAGTAAAAAAAGAAAAGAAAAAAGAAGGGTACTAAACAACAGTCGGTGACATTAAAGAACGGCTTGTTTATTGCTAAGGCCATATGGTCAAAATTAAATGATTTAATAATAATGTATAACAATAACTTATTTCACTAGTAAATTGCTGTTGAATGACAAAAACCAGATGGGAATTGGACATTTACAATAACTTCAAATGCACCACGAGGCTGTAGTTTACCAGTTTTATTGAACGCACCGTCTGTGTTGTTTTTCCGACGGCAGCTGCAGATTGTTACATAACTAGCGTCACGTGCAGCGGTGTTTGTGTTTCAGAGCATAAGAGAGAAGCGCAGACATATCAGTGGCACCAGATTTCGGTAGCCAGGGTTGGCAGGAAGAAGATTTTTAGTAGTAAATGTTCCAATTAATGATCCAGGCAGAACATTCTCGTCTCCCGCCTTCATTTTACAGTCGAATGGTGGCTAGAACGGCTCCGGGTCAAATGTCAATATGGAATGGATTAATCTGCGTTATTTTGACAGCCCTAATATAAATTCAACATTTTGAAAAGATGTATTTTCAGTTGTCTTGTGTATTGCTCTGCTGCTGTAGTTGATCATAGATGCCAATGGTGCAGTTAAATAATTTTCTAAAATGGTCTCAAAGAAAGTCCTCAGCAGACACCATGTTGGTGTTATGTGTCCCTGCAGATCCAGACTAGTATTCAGTCTCACGCCATCATCATCTTGCCCAACACTGACGGCATCGAGCTGCTGGTGTGCTACGAGGACGAGGGTGTTTACGTGAACACCTATGGACGCATCACCAAGGATGTGGTGCTGCAGTGGGGGGAGATGCCAACCTCAGTGGGTGAGTCAGGGGCAAAAGTTACACTAACACATAGCTTACAGTTTTTCTTCATACATTTGTCTATGCATCACAACTCCCTAAAGTAAAGTAATGTCTACTTGCCAACCCTCTTCACATCTCGCATGCAACATATCAATCAGTTCCAAAAAGGTTAACTCATTTAGCATTTCAGGAAACAAAAAGAACGATAAGAAAAGGAAGAGGAAAAATACTAATTAGTCACGTGTTTTTCTTTTTTCCTGACCTGCGTGGCCCCCTCAGAGTTATCTTGGGACCTCTTAAAGAGGACAAGACCCTCGGGTTTTAAAGCAACACAATAACAAAGCAACAATGGCAAACATTAAAGTGCTGATTTTCTATTATGTAATAATTTTACTATGTGTTTGTTTCTTCCTCTAATATGTTAACTGTATACATTATTTATTGGTTAATATATCCCTGATAGCTAACACATGCACGCAGCTAATGTGTTTCGCTTACACAAGCCACTTGCATTAAACACAAACACACACACACACACACACACACACACACAGAGAGAGCTTTAGAGCAATCAGTATATTGATTAACTCAAATATCTCTTTGTAGCGTACATTCGTTCCAACCAGATCATGGGTTGGGGAGAGAAGGCCATAGAGATCCGCTCGGTGGAGACCGGCCATCTGGACGGCGTCTTCATGCACAAGAGAGCCCAGAGACTCAAGTTCCTCTGTGAAAGAAATGACAAGGTGAAACCTCCATGTATACCTTCAACACCTTCTGAGCTCATCTGTAAAGTGGGACTAGTTACTCATTACTGGCATCAATGACTTTAACTGAGATTGGGGGCAAAAACACAACACGTTAAAAGTTTAAACCATCCACTACACATTAAGAGATTTTTTTTGGTTTTTTGATCCCGATGTTTGACTCACTGTAGGGCATTTAAGAGGACGCAATGGATCCAGTTCAAATATCCCCTTGCCATTCAGATTGAATTAGATTATAGATTTTAAGATAATGCTGCTACTCTTTTTTGTTTAACATGAAAATGGCTATATCTGCCACAAAAAAAGGGGGCGCCTTCAATTTCTATTATTAAGTGGCTTATTAACCATCCAAACCGCACAGCAATTACCACTCAGAGCTTGTCGGATGTAACTATAGGTCAAACTCCTCAAGGTCCTCGAAAGTCTCTGTGGAAGTAACTTCAACTGCTCTAATATTTCTTCTCCCTTTGACTTTGCTGGCCAATGAGAGAGGAAATGTGTTCTTCTCTCTGTGGTTCTTTAGCTGTGCTTGTACAGGAAATGATTACTGCAGCATATGGGAATAGGTTTTCTTTCCAGAAACATTTTTAAGTATGCCCTTTCTTAGTCAATTAGTTGACTAATCTGTTGAGTAGGTTTGTTCAGCTAAGACATTTTTAGTCAATTTCAGCCAATATAGTTTTGGGAAATAAGCTGTTGGTCATTAGTGGGCAATGTAATATAAAAAAACTTGAGAGGTCCTTCTAATTTACATGGCTGCATTCATTTATTAAGGCATGTAACACTGGAGATCATTTTATTCATGCAATTATTTTGTGTAAATCAAACTCCTTGTTTTAAACCCATTTCCCAAGTGTCAACTCTTTTCCCTAATCTAAACAAAGGAACGGGAAATGACATATTTCCTTGCTCAATTCGCGTGACATGAACCAACATTTCTTTTATTATCAGTTAAATATTGTCTACATTAAAGCTGCAGTAGGTAAAATGCTAGAATTTGAAGTAGTGTGACCTCTTCCTGCAGCTCTCCCTCTCCGTGACACGGGCAATGCACGCACAGAACAGCCAATAGGAACGCGCTCTTTCTCTGAAATGACCTGTAACTGATCAAAGTCTCCCACCATGATAGATTATCTAAAGCCTTAAACAGAGCCAAGAGGAGGTGCAGTTTTTTTTTTTTTTCAGACCACTTGAATTACAATATGCTGAAAGATTATCATGGAGTTTCTGCCCAACGATATCAACAATAAAGTACCTACCTTTAATAATAACAGTACTTTACATTATTTACCTACCCTCATTGAGATCTAGATTTACTTTCAAGACAGACATGAGGGGGAAAAAAAGCATTCATAGACAACCACCATATGAGAAAAAATGTACACAGGTTTATTATATATTTTGTGTTGTAATGTATACTATATTAGTTTTACTGATTTAGTACATGGATAATATATTATCAGTACTGGGATTGTTAACAAAAAAAGCTTGATCAGAATATCATTAGTATTGCCACAGTGTATTAATTCAGGTTTCCTTTGTGTTCAAATTCAAACTGCACCTGAAAACGAGTGAATGGAGACTGTGAGAGTGTTATTGTACCTAGTAGTGAAATCTCCATCTGTCTGTCCCTCCTCTTCAGGTGTTCTTCGCCTCCGTTCGGTCTGGAGGCTCCAGCCAGGTCTACTTTATGACTCTGGGCCGAAGCAACCTGCTCAGCTGGTAGAGGTCCACACCCTGCCCTCTTCCTTCTCCTCATTGTCCTCCACCCTCGCTAACACTGGATCTCATAACCCACCGTCGATGTCTTGTCAGCCCTCGGACAACCAAAAGAGAACAAAATCAACAATGAACCAGCCCTCTGAAGCAGTCAACAGCAATGACTTCACCTTTCTTCTGGAGCTGCAGCCTTGCTGCATCAGTGCTCCGGGGCCACCTGTGACGCAGCGACAACCGGTCAAGTCACGCAGTCATCGCCCCCTGAAATGCCTGAAGTGATGACATCAATGATGAATTAATATATGAAAGAAAGTAAAACATAAATTAAATGTGAATTTAGGTAAAGGGGGCAAATTACTTTTTGCTTCCCTCTCCGTTTTCTTGGTGCTTATCAGATTGCGATAAGATAGATTTTTTTTTTTTTTTTTTCCTTCTTTTTTACTTCTGCAGCATTTCCATGCTCCTGGGCAGGTCAGTAAGCGTAAGGTCTTCTAACTACTAGTACTGCTACCGCTATTATTACTACTGCTACTACCTTCTGCAGGTCTGCCTCTTGTAAGAGAGTTCACCCTCTGCCCCATGTTCCTGCCCTCCGCCCTTTCTTATGAGCGCTTCATGGGGCCGGTGGAGTGGGAGTCTGTTGTATTAATGCTACAGTAGTGTGTGTAAATGTACTTCTGTTTGGTCCAATTACTGCTGACATGCTGGTTAGAGGTTGAGACTGTCAGCCAGGGGAAGTTGTAAAATAAAAAAAACACCCGGAGCCAGTTGGACTTGTCATGGTGACAAGCAGGGGAAAGAGGCCTAATAGTTTGAGGTTCTACTTTAAGTCTGATCGATGGGACTCGACAGGTGGGTGTGTGTGTGTGTGTGTCGTTGAAGTATTGTGTTGTTTGGACATGTGCTTTAAATAAAAAAAAATAAAAAAAGAGGATTATAGAAAGACGCTGAAGCAGATGGATTTCAGAATAGTATTTTTTGAATTATTACTATTATTCCTTGAAGATAAATGTAACTATGTGGAGTAAAACATGTCTTTTACCTTATTTTCTAAGATTTACGCACATCCACCCACAGTTTGCTTGCTTTTACTCTGAACCCACAGAAGTGCAAGGTGTGTTTGTCTAAGAAAAACGTGATGTGGGTGTGGTCCAAAAAATAAAAGGTGTCTATGTACAATAAAAAAGTTCACTGAATCTTCCAGATAGTGTCAGGGGTCATGTTTTTCCCCCACCTGTCAAACATGACCACCTAAACTCATCTCGGGTAGGGAGGTCAGCCAATGTCTCTCAACTGGAGAAACTTGAACTGCTGTGAATACTCAGATATAAAATAAGAAAGAATATGATATTGAAGCGAAGAAAGTTCAGTATGTGTGTGCGCGCGGTCGGAGAGTTCAGTGTCATCGACAAATTGGATTTTCGTGGCAGAGAGAAACGCATGGTCAGCAGGTTTGGTTCAGCAGAGGATTTTCTTCTGGAAGGCGGTTTTCTATCTTCCATTTCGTTATTTCAAAACATTTTTCATTTGTATGAATGCAATGCACTAAGTGTTAAGAATGTAGAAAGACGTATTACAGTGTGGTGGTCCAAGGCATGAGATGATGTTTTTGCTTTGTATCTTGTCACAAGTGATCAATCCTAGATGTTCAATTTCGAGATATAGACGATTGAAAGCTACAGCAGTGGAGCCTCTACGTCAGGTGTAGATATTTTCCGGGGGGAGGGGGGCATTCTGCACTTGCAACCTTTCCACAGCAGTGAGAATCTGTGCATCAGAGCTGAGGAGGGTTTGTGCACTCTTTCCTATCAAACAAGGACGTAAACCTTATCAGTACAACACTCAGACTCTGGATTTCATTGTTACTGTGATAAAGTGTCACAAAACGAGCAACACGGAGCAAAACTTTTCCTCACTTGGCCCCCCCAGACACACACACTTCCTGCTACAGCTGATATTTAAGTTGTCTGTATATGTGAAAGACTGGGCAGCAAACTGCAGCTTCAATGTCCTTCAGGCCTTCTGCTGAGCTGGATTTTCCTCCATTTCCACAGCAACTCTGAAAGATTGCACATTGTTCACTGAAAAAAGGGGCAAAGGAGAGTTCAATTTGTGCGCTCACTTAATGTCCAAACAGATCACAAACAAGATTACCTTGGGTGTGTTTTTCCTCCGACGATAATTACACACGTGAGCAGTGTTTTTGACATGTGAAAATGTCAGTCAGTCAGTAACAGTTTCTGTCAAACTTTTATCCCTCTTAACAGAAAAGCCGTGTGGACCCCCCAATGCTGTGTCGTCTGAGGTCTGTGTGTGCAGTAGTACCCAGTGTGTGTCTCTTATTGCATCAAGGCCTTGATGAGTGGCTGTATTGACTTCATGAAATTTTTTTGGTTATTATTGATATTCTTAATGGGCTAAAAAAGGATGGGAGCTAAGTCTATATCTGATGAGGAAAAAGTGGTCGATTTCTGACTCACATTGAAAAAAGTGCCAAGTGGGCAGCATTTAAAACGTGTAAACATTGTTATGAAAACCACTACTTGGAAATCCTTATAAAAAAATAATAATTTTGAAGCATCGTGTATTCTTAAGTTTTAGAGCTAGTTGGAAAGCTTAACAATAGTTTCTGTAAGTCTATGTACACGTAAATATGCGACTGCGGTGGTTTATTATTACGCTCACCTTAGGTGGAGAAAATGTTTACAGAGGCAATGTTTTGTTACACTAATGTGCATCACAATATTTATGTTTAATGCATTTGCGTCTTGGTTCTTTAATTGTTTGGAAATTTTCATTCTTTTGTCATAGCCCCCCCCCCACCCCACTAAATAACCTACTTACAAAACAATAAAGAACACACGTGTTGTTCATTTCAGGAATTCACATAGCGCTGCTTCAACCTGGACACATTGCAGTAACGTTCCCTGCAGGCTTGGACGTGAGGCGACGTGTTTATTCCTCTGCTGTTTCTGCCATGCTACTCTAACTTATGTCCTCTCTGTGTATGACAGGAAGTCATGTATTTTCCTGAAGTTTTTTTTCTTCGAATAAACTTTGAAAAGTAATTTTAAAAGAAGAGTTTGTCTATCTCTGAAAGGCCTCTGCTGCAGTTTGTTCCCCAAACACAAAAGCAAACATGTTGAAAAGAGACGTGTTGTAACATGTTGGCTAACGGCAACACTTCTCACGTCAGTTTGCACATTTCAGGTCCATTTCAACAGATTCTCTTTTAATAACTATTTCATATTTCCTTGAACATTTTAAAAGTTGTTTGTTTCCACATAAACCCACACTCAGTTAAAACAATAATTAACTAGTAAACTAAAATTACATAACATGGAAACTGTTCAGTCATTCACAATACAGTAATGTTGAATTCGCCATGAATGTGTTGGAAATTAAATCCATCCTGTTCAAATGTTTGACCTCGCTATGAGTGGGTGTCATAGCCCTGTGTCGTTTTCTGAGGATGTCTTATGTAAGGGGCTATTTATTGGCATGTGAAGTTTGTTCCCTGAAAGACAGGGTTTTTATACACAATTTCTGTGTTTAAAATAAAAACTTGCTGAAAATTCACAGTAAAAAAAAAAATCCACAAGTGTTTGGCTTGTGTTGTACAAATGTTCCACTTAGGGTAAGATCATTAGGTTGGGTGCGGCATAAAAGGTCTTTTGTTAGGTTTTTATTTACTTTAATATTAAAAACTACTCTGGTTGAGTCCATGCAGCCTTGAATTTGTCATAACTTTGTGACGAAACAATGGCATTTATTCTGTGTCATTTACCACGAGAGCAGATTTCTGTAGGCTATCTTCAAATCTCGCCATTAATCCTTACTGTATCTCATCTTTAAATTTTAAGATGTTAAAAAGATGCCACCACTGTAGATATCAAACTTTATTTAATTCTTGCTGCTGCATTTTGGCTATGTCACCAAGAGGAACTGCTTTTTTCAGAGATGCAAAAAATGTATTGCTCTCCAGTTGATAGCTCTTGAACAGAAATGGGTTCAGTTGGCCCAAAAGGGTAATATACTGATATGTTGAGTGGCTGGGAGTAGAGCTGCAAAAATTAAGCAATTAGTTGTCAACTATTAAATTAATCGCCAACTATTTTGGTATTGGTTAATCGTTTGGGGTCATTTACTATGAAAAAAAGTAAAGAATTCTTTGATTCCAGCTTCCTAAATGTGATTACTTTCAAGATTCTTCACTCCTCTGACAGTAAACTGAATATCTTTGAGTTGTGGACAAAACAAGACATTTGAGAACATCATATTGGGGTTTGCAAAACACTGATCGGTCTATAAAATGTCAGAAGATGGTGATAAACAACTAATCGATAAATGGAGAAAATGATTGACACATTAATAGACAATGAAAATATCAGTTAGATGCAGCCCTAGCTACAAAAACAAAATAGGTCTGTCTAAACTGTTTAGTCATCTGTCCAGTGTTAGTGTTAGTTATTGAGTATCAGGATACAGCAACAGGTAATGAGACCATCTGGAGAATTCCCAAAACATGCAACATTTCTTGCTTTCTCAATGACCAGTCAGAGTTTAATGAATGGTATGTTCAGTTTTGGTCAACTTTTAACCTGCATGCTTCAAAAGATACTGGCAAAACACGGCTATTGCGTTTGAAAGGCCTGTTTTTGCTTGCTTAGTGTTCATTTTGTACTAAGTAGTATCCCCCCCCTAGCAAAACAACAATAATTCCAGTTAATTGTGAAACTTTTTTCAAGTAAACTACAAAAAAGGGGGGGGGGGGGTCAAAGTCCGTTTTCAGGTCTTGGTGAGTACTATTGCATATGTAAAAAAGCTTGAGGCTTAAGACTCAGGGCTAAATTAGCTGCTAATAGCATAACACTGCTGAATCTCCAAACAAACTGTTGGTGGTTAAGTTACCTTGTGACATTGTTGACAATGTCATAGGAGTATGCCAAATCGATGGGAGTACTCCTTTAAATCTAGTTTGATGATATGAAAACTCATCTGTGGAAATGGAAAATGGAAATCTGAGCAGAACTAGAAAGTCTAAATGTGACAAAAATGTATTGAAGAGTACTCATGTCATCTGCATAGTCTGTCTATATTGGAAACTCGATCAATATGTCAGCCACATCGAGTCATCCACAATGATGCACAATGGGGGGACACCATAGTTTCTATGCAGGGAGATGCCAGAACAGTGAGTCACACTGCTATTACACAGCTGTTTTTAAAAATGTGTTTATACAGGGAAGTTGTTCTTCAGGCACAGTATGCTTACATGAAGAATTTGTATTTTACTGGTTTTTTCGCACACCCACACAAAATTAGGGAGGTTCACAAAAGTAGCCCGTTAGCTAGCCAACTTATTGGCTACGCTCTGTCCCTGCCCGTCTTCCCACGGGGAAATGTGTATCTACCATTCTTGCAACACAGCATGCATGGATGCAGACAATTGACACAATCACAGAGAGAAACAGAAAAATTCCGTAATAATCTTTCAGCATATTGTATTTTAAATGGTCTAGGAAAAAACTAAACTTCTGCACCGCCTCGACTCTCTTTTTAAAAAAAATTTCAGATAATCTAGCTGTGACGGAAGACTTTGGCCAATCACAGGTAAGTTCAGAGAGAGAACGGAGAGGGAGTGCTGCAGGAGGAGGTCTCATTCTGCCGTTTTTTTTGCATTCTGCCCACTGCCACTTTAATAAACCACAAAAATAACCAAACTTAAACTCACAACAAAATAGCAGGCCTGGTAAAAGCAATCTATCGTCACCTAAAGCTTCTCTACAGTGCCATTCCTCCCCTGGTTTCTACCTACTGCAATATCAAATGTCACCGCCCTGGTAAATGTGAGCATGGTCATACACTATTGTGGCTGTCATTACAGTATGGCTGGCTTGTTATTCACTAATCATGGAGGTATAAAAGCTGACAAAACAACACAGAAGCTGTCACCACAGCCTGTGAGCTGTGCTGCTACTCCAGTTTAACTAATTAGCCTTCTGGTCAAATGACTGAGCAGCTCTGGAACAAGTTAAAAGGACACATCAAGTGATCATCAAATGATCAGCTTTGGCGCTTAAAATAAATAGATGACAATACAGAGCAATTGTCATGAGGTAACCAACATGTATTGGTTGAAAATGACAACTCATTCAAATACAAGTAACAAATGTCCAGTCTTGGGTCATGAGCTGAATAATGGAAACTAAAGTTTTTAGTCATGACAAAATTAAAACAAGTTAAAATAGGCTTAGAGAGGGGTCAACAAAACATTAACCCAAATTCTTTGTCTCAACTTTAATGCTGAAAGGAATATGATTATAAGCTTTCTTTCTAAGACTTAGAGGCACTCTAGTGTCTGTGTGCAAAAACTGGCTGCTAGTGGTGAAAAACAACCCATTACTAATTATCTTTTTCTCGTGTGTGTGTGTGTGTGTGTGTGTGTGTGTGTGTGTGTACTTGTGCTAAAACAAATAGATATCCACCACTGACGCAAGAGGCAGATGATGCCAGAGGAACAGCCACAACAGTCGTAACACTTAAACTAAACCACTTTTTTTCAGAATAAACCTATATAGAATGACCCTTTGTGTGTGTATATGTTGTGTATGTTTGTGTTGAGGAGTCAGACGATGGGAGTTGTGAGCTGTACAGTTCACCGCGTTACATTGGGAAACCTCAGAAATTTCCATCTCAGAGGGGTGGGAACCTTGAAAAGAGAGCACAGGTTCCCCCTGAGCCGACTGACCACATGCAGCTAGAGTCCATGCTGTCACCACATCATCACCTCATCATCATCATCGTCACACTGCCAGGATCACCCATCTCACCTGTACACCGTGAGTATACCAGACTACTATTTGTGTGTGTTGTATGCAAGTGCGTATGGATACATACTCTGTCTGTCGTCTGTGTGTGCATATATAGTATATTTGTATGTACAAGTACTGAATGTGTGTATTTGTTGATATAATTAGTGTAATATTGTCTGCCGTTTATATACAAAATATATTTTTATACATACTCTTAATGCATTATTTTTTACGTTATTATTTTTTTTTACTTTTTTGCACTACTGCTTATATTTTTTTTTGTTGAGCATATACTGTATACAGTATACAATCCGAGGGCATCTTCAATTCATTTACAATGGCTTGAGATTCATCAAAAAATGCTCAAATCTGTGAAAAAACTTTTGACAATTTATTATTAAATATTTATTTAGGTTCGCCTGTGACTTCTAAATTTAAATCAGTCAATATTTCCACACAATCATACATAATTCATAGATAATTATTTGTATACATTTCTATATAATCTGTGCACATAACTATTTATTTTTTTGAAATCATAAAGCCATGTAATGTTAACCTTAAATGCAAAGGTAGCCAAAGTACTGGAATGAGCACTACTGAAACTGTCACATTATCGCTCTTGTATTACTCAGTTAAACGCCTACATACAGCATTAGGAGTGTATCATGTGCGATTGTCAGGAGTTTGACCATCAAAAATAAGCTCAGGTTGGATTTTTCTTTAAATCGATACTATCCATGTGCCAAAGTTTCTATTTAATCCCAGATAATGTTCGATTTGTAACATTTGCATTGTGACTCACGTACATATCCAATTACAACAATGTGTGACACTCCCATAGGTTTTATGAATGGGATTGCATTTTTATGACACACTGATCCTAAGATTTGATTGTGGGCAAAGATTTATGGCTAGTGCGTGTGAGAAGCTAGAGCAGAAGTGAAAATTAGCTTGTATCATGGAAATGATGGTTTAACTCTGCGACACAAATTCTCTGCACAAACCCAAGAGATTACCTTCTTGTCTGACAAAACCCAGCTAAAACTGAGAAGGAATAGAATAAAACAGATATGTGGAGTAGAAACTAATTTTATATACAATAGAATAGAATATATAATATATATTTACTACTACAGAATACATTAGTAGAATACAGTAAATAAACCTGACTTAGATTGATTAGATTAGATAATGCTCCTGTAAACAGAATATATTCTATCTCGTTAATGCCCAGATCTTCATGTAAATCAAAGTGTAGCCCCACCACGAAAAATCTAAATACAGGGTGAAACCTGCTATCACTCCTAAAATATATCGACACGTCTTTAATACTTTGACTAACATCAGACAACTATTCTAATCTATTAAGTTATTCATGTTTTATGAATCCTTTAAAGGTTTGTTTAAGCAGCAGGAAAAACAAGCCTATATTTTTTATTGTAAATAATTAGTCTATCATTATTCTTAGTTATTAATTTTGCTGACATCTGATATCAGTGGCTTACCACCATTTAAAAAGGTGACTCACCTCATATACTGATGCTGGTAAACCCCGCTTGGTTAAATTTGGCTGCTCAGCATGGGGGTGGGACGCGTTTCGATGACAATTCTTGCGATGTCACAAGTTTTACATTCTACTATAAAAAAGGTTCAAATGAATGCTAGACATTAACCTCTTAGCTGCTTGAGGAAACAACCTCAGAACCAGACATGTCTCTCGACTTGAATATTTTTGTTTACCTCCGTTAGTCTTAAAAAGCATTCATATTTTGTTGAGAAAAGTGGCATTTTGTTATTCTTACTGTGGTTGTTCTCCTCTTACACTCAACAGCTTTTACCTACTATATTAGTAGTATTTCTAGTATTAAACCAAATACTTTTCACTGAGAGCTGAAAGCAACTGAACAAATCCAGCTCTCTCAGACGGCCCATTAGTTAGACACCACTACACATTTTGTTGGCGGGTCATTTATTAAAGATTTTTGTATCCGTGCAGACTGCCATCATGGTCCGCTTGGTATTGATGTTTGCTGTGGTCGTCATCGAATACGTTTATGGAATACTACCTCCTCTGCCCATCAAAGGTAAGCATGGTGTCTTTTATGTAGATGCACATATTGTTAATTACACAGCATTATAAACACTGACTAAACAAGCAACTCTTTAACCAAAATGTTGCTGTAACTGTAATAATTGTTTCCCCTGCAGAAGGCTGCTCCCTGGTGTCTCCAGAGGTGAATATATTAAGATTGGAGGGCGAGGCCATAATACTCTCTTTCTCAATGTTCGAGAGAGTGCTTGAAGTACGCAAAATCGCCCCCCCAACAGCAACATTCCTCATCACCAAGGACAATGGGGCAGAGGGTGTGGCCTATCAGGGTGAAGGGCGTATACAGCAGCGTAACAAACAGTTGTGGATCCTCCCAGCTCAGGCTTCAGACTCAGGGAAATATATCTGCACGTACAGGTAGGCATCAAAACTTTATAAAAACTCTCTCATTTTTATTCCTGACCTGTATGGCC
This sequence comes from Sander vitreus, assembly GCF_031162955.1. NCBI lineage: Eukaryota > Metazoa > Chordata > Actinopteri > Perciformes > Percidae > Sander > Sander vitreus. The sequence goes on from NC_135865.1 coordinate 24,205,029, forward strand.
ATGTTGCTTATGCTAAACTGAACTTCATTTGGAAATAGTGGCTTAAAAAAAACTTTACAGTCTTACTACCAGTAAAATATATATAAAATAGCTTATTTCAAACCATTTGTATTTTGTTCAGTGTTTTATTTTTTGTCTACTACTTCTTCTAACTGCTTGTTGTTACTCTGAACATTACATGGTAGGAAATATGAAAATTGAATTCCTTTGATGTTCAGACATTGGACCAAATATCTCTTTTGTTGCCCTCTCTTAATTTTCCAAAGGTTGTCCTTGGTCTTGTCTCCCTCCATAGAGGTTAAGGAATTTAACTACAAAACTGCATCTCTGAAACTAGTAGAGATTTAGTGTTCTTGCTTGCGGAGCAAATACTTGCCATCATCAGGATTTAAACCCTCTAGTTAAAAAACCCCCCAAAAAAACATTGTCTTTACTACACCTTGGTCATCACTTTTGTCTCCAGAAATGAAACCTACTGTGTAACTGGGAGTATCACGCTACAAGTGTACGAGTCCAGTTCTGTTGACATGGAGAAACTGATCCATCCATACCAAGTCATAGTGGGAGAGAGTCTGAGACTCCCGTGTCCATCTCTGAATGACTTCAACGACACAGACAGCCTGGTAGAGTGGCACAAGGTGAGAGGAAAAACACTTTGTATACTGGCTGTTGTTCAGCACCAATAGTACACTTAGTAATAGTACACTTACATTTTTTTAAACACATTTTCTGCCCTTCACTGTGTTGCATAAACTTTGTGATTTCAACAAAAGGCTGACTGGAAATTAGTGTGTTTTGAACCAGAACCTTGTACAAAAAGTATTTTTTTCTGTTTTACTGTTAACTGGTTTTAACCAGTTTCCTATATAAATCAAATTGTTTCAAGGATTTTCTAAAATCAAATGTAATTTTTCTTAATTTAGTTCAGCTTCTTTTTTTCCCCTCTCTCCAAATATTGACATTCATTTTACTTATACTTTACTTTTTATACCTTTTTATTTAATTAATCCCCAGTGGGGAAATTACAATTTTAGAAAGTTATTCCACTTGTTTTATGAAAATAAGACTTCAAAATAATGTATTAATAAATAATTCATTAATGGAAGACAAAAACTACTTATTTATTAAGATGAAGATTTTTTGCAGCATTGACACTTTGTCAAGTCAATTTTACTCATGTTGCTCAGAATCACAGGTTTGTTTGAGAGCTTTACAATGTGCATTGTAACATTTTGAACCACTTCATAGGGAAAACTGTGCGACAAGTCATGTAGTCTCAACAGAAAAATGTTAAAGCTGTTAACGGTAAAATCTATTTACCATAGTAAGATATTGTGATGTCTGTCATCGGGCAGCTCAAGGGGAGAGGAGTTACAGTACACTTAGGAAGAAGGAGATTATTTCCATTAAAGTTGTTATTTTTACTAGCTTCCGGTAGAGGTCTAACCTCAAAACCTCATCTAATACTGTAACACACTAAACGTCATCCCATTTTATGGATACCTCAAACTTAAAAACTCATACAGCATTAATGTAAGATTAAATTCTTTCAGTGTTAGTGCCTCGCTCCCTCCCTGTGAGTGACGCAGTATTTTGCTTCCTGACAGGACTCCTCCCCTCAGCTAGGCAGAGCGGGCTCCTTCCTCCAAAACAGAGGTAGACTAATAATTCCTGCTGTGAAGCGATCCCATGCAGGCGTCTACACCTGCAAGCTCAGAGTGCTCATCAGTGGCCAGCAGTACAATGTCAGCCGAACCATCCAGCTCAATGTGGAAGGTGGGTGATGTCACAACACATATCACTCTTTTATGAATGGCCCAACTGACGGGTGTAGGCTAAATCAGATCTAAACATTAACATTACATTACAGGTTACATTAACCTATACATTACAGGTGCCAGCTATAAAAGTACATACAGATTGCACATACTGCGCTACATGTTTTGTGGATTTATTTAAATACCTCTCCAGTCATATTTAATTTCTGCTCTGTTTAATCATAAAAATACAAAAACTAACTTAAATATTTTTGATAATTTTTTTTTTTTTTATTACATATTGATTTTTAAAAAATCCACAAATTGAGTCAGGGTTAGGGTTTAAAAATAGAAATAATACCAAATGCTACTGTGATTACAGGATCATTAGTAAAAATCAAACTCAAATCAACTGGATATATTATTAGTTTACTTCCTCACTTTTACACCATCATTATTAGCGTGGCCTGCCCTCTACTGGCCTAATATGTGCAACACACTGACTTAGCTTAGCCACAGGGACCATACAACTCAAACACAAAAACACTGTTAGCTGGCATGATTTATTATTATTATTATTATTATTATTATTATTATTATTATTATTATTATTAACAACGTGTGAAATTAGTGTTTGTTTGGAAGTGTTCACACCTGTCTTAATGTGTGTGAAGGTCTAGATCCTGTAATCACTACTACCACCACCACCAGTGTGCCTGACCTCTCCATGACGTCTAACCCAGGGCTAATCAGCAGCAGCAGCTACAGCACCGTTCACAGTGAGTTCATCTTCTACTTTATAGAATATGAATTACCCTGTGGGGACAATACAATTGATCCTACATGTTTCCTTATGTCCTAGCTTCAGTGATTCAACCACCTGTGATCATCTCACCGCTGAATGGAACCATTTTTGAAAGTCTGCATGGTGAGTAATAAAAAGGATTACTAATATGTCAAATCTGATGCTTATATGCAAAATGCTTTAATGAATAGAAAGCATTATTAGAATCTGCAAAGGTCTAATGTTGATTCACCGCAATTTAGGTTCGGGAGTGGAGCTGTTTTGCAAGGTGCTCACTGAATGTCAAATGACAGATTCCACTCTGGTCACATGGCTGGTCAATGACCAATCAGTGGAGTCCTCATACCTTGACGGACGGGCTCTGCAAGGGGGAAGGAGGTAATTGCTGATTTGTTTTTGTTACATATTTCTGATCAGTACTGAATCCTGTGGTAAAACCAGGTCTGTACTGGTTTAGGGTAAAGTGAATAAGAACTTAATCTAACCTTAACAAGTGTCAGGCATTATGTTGCCCCTAGTTTGACTCACAGGATGTAGACTAGGGGTAAAAGCCTGCAATTTTCACGTATTTCACGTGATTGAACTGACGAAGATTTGGATCATGCAATAAGGCAGGCCTGATTGGTTCTTTTGGTGAATCGTTGTAAAGCTATACAAAGAATATGTATATTTTGTGGGGATTTAGCCATTTTAATGCTCACCTCCCTACGTGCAAATGTTCCACCAAAAACAAGTTCTCTCCCAAAACTATTTTGCAAAGGCACCGTAGCTGCATGCTAGGCTTATCACCGCCAAGACGATTGTGATTGGTTTAAAGAAATAGAAAACAAGCCAGAGCTGCTTATTTACATCTTGTCTAGTTTCAGCCATAAGGGATATCTGAATAGAGTTAGTTCCTGTTTGCCACATAACCCACCTCAATCATACCATGTTAACAAATGTCTGTCTCAATGCTTCCAGGGTAACCAGGGTGTCTGAAGGCTGCCAGATTGAGTTGAGGCTAGTTATTGTAGCAATAACAGAACAAGACGTGAAGACAGAGCTCAAGTGTGTAACGCTGAACCAAGGAGGTAGACAGGAAGTGGTGGCGCAGCTTCAACTAGAGGGTGAGTTGTGTGTTTGTGTGTACATACAGTGTGTAAATGAGAGAGCCCTACAATACACTTTTGTCACTGAGTATATTGGAATCAAGAACATATTAACCAGTATGTTATATTTCTTTCATTTGGCCATCGGTGTCGATTACGATAACATGACATTGTACTCACTGACGTAACTGCTGAGATCTGGGACTACAGCAATATAGATAATGCCTGACAGGACAATAAGCACAAGCAGTCAGACAATAAGACTAAACAAGCCAGCAGTTTAGCCAGATTTTCTAAACCACTTTATTTGGAGTGTGGCAGTAATCCATTTTTGCACAATTGTGTGTGGATAACTACAGCAAGCATATAAGGTCAAAGTACCCATGTTAAACTGTGATGGATGTTTATAATGGACAGTTTGGGTAATATTTTACTGTTTGCATTCCTTACATAAGTTTAGCCAAGCTGAAGGTTTGTCTGACTGCTTCTTACCAAAACTGTTTTAACAATGAAGCTATGTTCCAAGATCTCAGTAAATAACCAACTACAAATGATCATAACCACTAGCCAATTAAAGTTCTAATACACTTGAAGTATCCTTTGCGTTGATCAAGACAACCAGAAGCCTTTATATAAAAATGTTCATTTACCTTGGTCTCTCTCTTCACAGACACCACATTTACATGGCTGGTGGTAGCTGCGGTGGCCGTGTCCTGCTTCCTGACTGTAGTTTCTGTATTCCTCTATGTCCTCTTCAAACCTAAAAAGAAAATGGATTACTTTCTGGCTCGGCAGAACAGCACCTTCTAACACACTCACTCCACAAACTAAGACCTTTAATGTGTTTGCGGTTACATCAAATTAGTCTTTCATGCATTGTGTGCATGTGATGACATGCAGTGGCACCACAAGTCGTATTTGTTGTTCAACACTCCTTTTACATGGATTTAATGTTTTAGAACCAGTAGCTGCATTGTTACTTTTGAATGATATTGGATGTGTTTATGTGGCAAATTACATGCATTTGGTTATATAGTTGCAGCCATTGCAAACGTTTTCTTTTGTACATCTAACTCATATTGGTGTGGCAGAAATATTCTGCCTAAATGTAATACATCCATGGATTTGAGCTAGAACAAAAAAGATTTAAAAAAAAAATATTCTAAGAGTTATTGATTATATTTAAGTAGTTAATAACTTGACAGCACTTAAAATAAGTAAAAAATACTCTGTGTGGATGTGTATGCTTATTTGAATGTAGCATTTATAATGTTATAATCCTTTCAAATAATTGTTGCAATAGTTTAATATTAAGTAGAGCTGAAGATCGGTCTTAATTTCTATCATTTTACACGGGCTCGAGCTTGCGCGCCGAGTTGCACGGTAAATGAATGGTCAGGTGATGCATTTCCATTAGCCCGAAAATTGATGCTGAGGAGCTGAGACGGAGGCTGGCCTCTGGAGGACTTATATTATTTCTTTGTTCCAACTTCCAAGTGGCCTATAGCCTACGTTAGTCATGAATAAATGATGTTAAAAAATTTATAAATGACCCATTCTTGACAAAACACAAAAGGGCTGTGTGCGTGCGCATATTTGAATAATGTCGGGCTGTAAATGGGTTCCTGCTTTTAAAAAGCTGTCAATCAAAATGTACTTGTTAGACTCGGGCCGAATTCTGTCGGGCCGAACTTTTAAGGCCCGATTACATTATAATAGTGTTGATGGTCTGATGGCTAAAAATCTAACAATGCATCATTTTCTGTGGTTACTGCATACAAGACATTTTGTGTTTAAGTTAAAATATGTTCCTCTGAAGCACAGTAGAATAAATGTATGATGACTTATAAAATGCCAAAACTTTAAACTAATAAAGTGTAGAAGCTACTTGAGTAACTGTTATACATTTGATCCTCTTTTGCACGATGTACCATTGCTGAAGAAACATCATTCATCATCAATGCAGTGCAGTAAGGTCACCATTAAAAACTCTTCAGCACCACAGAGGCCTTTAGAAACATCCATCCATCTTTTAAACCACATCCTTTCTGTGGTTGTGGGGATGGCCTGTCCCAGTGTGCACTGAGTAAAAGGCAGAACACAGTCACACCAACATGTAATTTGGAGTTTTCTACTTCACCATACCTGTATTGTGACTGTGGGAGGAAACAGGAGCACACAGAGGAATCCCACGCCGACATGGAGAAAACATGTAAACTCCACACAGAAAGGCCTCCGCCCATCGTCTGAGCCACCCTTCACAGAAACAAAGAACTATTCATATATAGAATTTTTCTAGTTTACTCCACAGCACTAACAGTAGCATCACAAAGTGATTAGTGAATAAAATCAAACAGTTACTGAGGCACAATAAAGATTGTTATAAAACCTGAACTTCTACATACATTTAAAACATAAAGCAGGAATGATTTACAGAAATAGTTTCATTGTTAAAGCAGTGATAACTAACATTGGTATTCATTTCACAAGTCTAAGTTATAGGTGTTTGTTTTTGGTTAAGGATAGTTTGATCCGTTCATATGCAGGTATTGATCTCAAGTTGCTTCCCTGTGCAGCCACAAGAGGTCTCAGCATGACAGTGTTTTAAATGGAGCCTCCAATGACAACACAACATACAGTAACCCGTAAGTATCTGTGATAGCTGCACTTTTCAAACTGGGATAATTAGTGCTGGAAAGGATTAATCTGACAGAACAGTGTGGACACAGAACAAATTGTATGTCATATGAATTAAGTTGTGTCCTCTAAACAAAGCAAATGTTCTTAGCAGTGTAAGAGATCGGTGTATGGGATGAATCATTTGAACAGCAGGATCTGGGCAGCGCTCCTCCCACTTATTGCTCAAGAGATTAGGACACACGCTGGCTTTCAAAAGATCCCTGAAAAGGAAATTGCAACATGTACTAAAGTCTTTCCAAAAGAGGAAGTCAAAGCTGAAGAGGACACGACTGAGCGCAGATTTTTTTTATTTATTTTTTTTAAAGATGTTTTTACAGGATTTTCATGTGACCTGAGGAGGCTGTTGCGTTTACAGAAGGACTACAATAACACCAGGCTGGTGAGTTCTCTTTCTTGAACACTATTAACTAAGAGGTGGAATCATTTTAATACTCTGATCAAAATCCCTGACATAACCATTACTGGCTGTAACACATTTTTTTCTTTAACCCAAACTCAATTTGTTAGGGTCCCCTGCCTTAAAGTGGGAGGTGTTCTTTCAGTAGTGGGATGAAAAGGTGGAATAACTTTTCAGTAACCTAACAGATTCAAAGTGGATTTTTTTGACCACATTGTTTTTCCCACAATTATCCATCATCAAACGACCTCAAATGTCAAGTCAGCGTCATGCATATGTGCCGACAGTGTTCAGGGGACACTGAAGCGAACGTCTGTACTGGTTCCGTCCAAGTTCAAAGCCTTGAGCGGCAGGGAGGTGGTGGCGATGGGAGCAGTTGTCTAGTGCCAGTAAATGTACACTGTAGGTTACAGTTTGTCCATGAATGAATATTGCAGCTCCTGCATACCCAAGAAGTTCCCGTGTGCCGTTTCCCAGCCACTAGCAGGCCTCTTTATTGAGCTTCAACCTCAAGTTTACACGTGCATTGTCATATTGAGTCACCCACATGTGCACGTCCTTGTGCACATGCTAGTAGAGCACAAAATGCAAACATAACCAGAACGTGATCATCATAACACTGCTCCATAGCATAACTAGTGGCCAAAACCTCCATTTAATTTTCTTTTGATCAGCTATTTGATTAATGCTTATTTAAACTTTTGACTCCAAAAGTTCATGCAAATTTGCTTGTTAAAATAAATAGCTTTAAGTGTTAAAATGAGCAACAGTATTTTCTTACTTGAGCTGAAATAATCAGTTGATTAAGCAATAAAATCGATCGACAGAAAATAATCTGTTGACAATCAAGTAATCATTTGTCATTTTTTAAAAGCAAAATGCTTGTGGGTTCTCAAATGTGAGGATTTGCCGTTTTTTCCAGTCCTCTATGATAGTAAACTGAAGGGTTTTGGATTGAGGGATTTTTCGCTATTCTGTGACACTTTATCAACTAATTAAAAAAAGAAATCGGCAGATAATTCAACAATTAAAATAGTTGCTTTACATTATAAAAATGGTTTAAATATCTGACTTTTAATGATAGTATAAGTAATGAATGGTACATACAATACATCAGCTATCCACAGAGTCAAAATATAAAGGAAAAGAAAAGATATCATTTAGCAAACAACTAAGATTGCACTCTGTATCCTAATAATGAAACACAATGACACCACAGAAGTTCTGAGCTGTAGGGAAAAAAAGAAAAACGTGGTCAAAACACTTACTAATGTCTGGAATTGCGTTCTTACTGCAACACTGTGGCTATGAATGTAGTTCACGTTCTCCGCAAAAGCATCCTGTTTGACAAAGTGACATTTTCTCAGGTATTGTGGTTGATGGCGACTAACTCAAACTGTAGTTGAATAAATGCCTGTGTCTTCTGGGGATTCCTCTGCTGGGAAGCCCAGGTATGGCTTTATGCCTCTGCAAGACCACAAGCTTTGCTTATATAGTGGGGTTTTTTGCAAGAATTGCCCTGGGTAGGCTTAACATTAAAATGATGGGAACCAAAACTTGAACAGATGTAATGCTCAATTTTAGTCTTTTTGTTTCTGTAGTTTTTGAAATTATAAGATTGTAAATATTGTTATCAAATGGTTGGTAACAAAAAATTTAAGTTTAGGTAATTTGCTAATTTATCTATTTTTTTTAGAAGATTCATTCTTTTTTTTTAGATTTTTTTGGGGGGGCTTTTCCCTTTATTTGATAGTGACAGTGGATAGACAGGAAAGGTGGGAGAGAGATGGGGGATAACACGCAGCAAAGTGCCGCAGGCCGGACTGCAAAGGACTCAGCCTACATGGGGCGCACGCTCTTACTGGGTGAGCTAGAGGTCGCCCCAGAAGATTAATTCTTTAAAACTTTAAAACTCAAAGCCCCATTTTCACATAACTCAGTGGATGTTGTTGAAATCTTTGTTGCTTAAAATTCATACATGTTATCCCTATGGTCAAAGACAGTCCAAACATACTAGTAAACCTGAACAATTCTCTCCCAAAGTCAAAATTAAAGTGCTAAAACTTAAATTTGTGACATCATCTAGTATCATGTCTAAACTGCTCCATAGATCATGAATTGAGAAAGATGTTATAGATGAGACAGAGCACCCAGAGGATTGAGTATATGGGAACATGTTCCGTTTCAGATGAGAGAACACGACAATACAATAAAGTTCATTTGGGTCTGATAAAAAAACATTCTGTGGGTCCACAAAATCAGTTTCCTATTCATTGTCTATGGAGCAGCTCCATACTTTTTAGTGAGACTTACTTCTCTGGTTTCTGGCTTTGAGAGAGATTAGCTCATGTTCACAAATATTGAATGAACTTTCTTAGGCCATGACAATAACATATTGGAATTGTTAATTTAGGTGGTGTTCACCTTTTAAATATCAGAAAATGTATTCTTGCAGAAGTTGAGATAGCATATGAAAAGCACAACTTTTCAGTTATATTCTATGAAAAGCCTTATTTTTCTTAACATTACTAAACATTTGTATATTTCTAGAAACATGTCATTAACTAAATTAAACTGCAGCGAGAACTGTGTTTTGTGACTAAACTTTTTGGTCAAAACTTGGTGGTTAATTATTTTGGTTATGGGTAGCGTGTACAATAGGTTAGAGTGAGGGTAAAAGTTATTTTGGTTAGGGGAAGGTTTTGCTGATGGTTTAAAAGTGTTGAAATACAAAATAAGGTGAACAGACAGTTGAGAGGTGCAACCCAAACACCCTTCCTTCTCTTTGTGTTTGTGCTTTTGTTAAATGGAGGTGGGACAGAGCTATTGACTCATTGGCTGAGCTGCATGGTCGAGGGTCACAGTTGAGGTTTCCTCTGTTAGTACTGCTGTTCCATGTAAACTCTCTCATCCTTCCTTCGTTTGTTCGATGCCTCTGTGTCACTTTCTCCGAGGTGAGTCAATATATCTAGCTTACTTTTGTTTATTAGAAATTTTGTTTTCTTTCAATTTCTTACTTTTGTCATAAGAACTATGCCACTGAAGGCAAATAAAACATGTCTCAGATCAGTTCAGATTAGAGAAGTGTGTTGTAATTCTAGCCACAAAGGAGACACACTTCCTTTTACACTGTGTTAGAGGCACCTGCTATCCAATAAAGAGAACCTCATTTTCAGCTACTGATAGCAATATTGATGCTCTTTTTCTCGGAAATGTACCTGAAATCAGTGGCATGGCATTGAAATCATTTTTGAAAACCAAATTACAAAACTTCAATATTCAATGTTACAATTGATTAATTGAGGTGCATTTTGGATGGTTGTTCAATGTGGGTTTGATTGGTTTGACAGGTCAAAAAACTTGGCTGATTATCATTGCTGCTAATTTATACAGCCTTCTGAGTTGGAAATGCAACCCACTACGGCATGTTGTAAATGCATGCTGCTGCGCCACCGTTACCAGATCTTATGTAGTTTAGTGTGGTTTATAAAAAAAAAAAAAAGAGCATGCAGAGCATCTCACCACAAAACCAAAAAAGAACAAACCTGTTCGTTACTGAGAAAAATGTAAATGTAAATGTCTCTCTCACACTAACAACAGCATTGCACTCATTGTGAAACATCAAATTTGGTTATGCTGGTCATATTCTCAGGCTCTGCTGTGAGAACAGTGACTCCTATTGTCTTCCCTTTTTAGTGATAAATGAGTCATGTGGTATGATAACGCACAGGCTAAATGGCTTCAACTCTCCATCAATCCTAATTCAAGCTTCCCTTGGTAGGTTTTTATCATTTCCTCACTTAGGGGCTGAAATCGGTCATTTATATTGGAATATTCCCATGTTGTTTTCGCCCCAATAATTCCAGCAGAGTAGTATTTACTGCTGTATCTCAAACTTTCCAGTGCCCAATGATACTGCATCTTTAATTTCAAAAATACTTTCTCAGACATGGTTAAAAATAAACTGCTATAGAGGCTGAACATGAGAATCAGACACAAAGTTTTCCTCCAGAGGCCAGGATGTTTTCTTTCAACAAAGAGGGAGAAGAATCATGACCTGATGTTCAACAGAGTCAAGGCGCATTTACTGTAATGCAAAATAACATGTAGACTAGATCAATATAAAGTGAAATTCATTGCAAGTCCTTGCAAATAATGAGTTATGTACTCTAATAACAAAGCTCTGACCCGTTGTGCTACTGGTACGCTGGCATACAGGGTGGGTCAGTCATCTGAACAAGTTGTTGCTTGTATTACAGCTTACATTGAGGACATTCATAGTTCTGGGTTTCAATTCCCCATCATCATTTGGGATCACATCCTCATCCCCTTATGAAAAACATTGCTTTGCACCTCTCCATCACTCTAGGAACATGAGAATATTACACTCCCGTAGTTGACATGGGCCCTGTTTTCCAAAAGCATTTGAAGGATCTTTAATGTACTTTTGAGAGACTGGCCCTAACTTTGTTGAGTTTAAATCAGTCCCAAAACCAAATTCAGTTGAGTTTGAATCCAGACGGGGCCAAAAGAAGGCTGACATAAAATCAAATCTAGACAGAGCAAACGGATCCCTAGTGAGGACCCAAATGATGATGGATGAACAGAGCTGAGAACAGAACAGGAACACTAAACTCTTCATATCCAAAGTTCAATTTTGACCGTTTAATTAGTTGTCGAAAGGAAGTAATAGAAATTTGACCTGACTTTACGTTTGCATTATGTTTGATGTCATTTAGAGCTGAAACTATTGGTGGATTAATCAATTAGTCAAATCGACTAATGAAATGAATCTGCAATTTTTGTAATCAGTACATTTTTTACTAAAACGCCAAACATTCTCTGATTTCAGTCTCAGAAATCTGCAGGTTTTCTTTATCATGAGATACTGAACTGAATATCTTTTTGGACTTTTGGTTAAAACATATCAAGACGCCACCTTGAGCTATGAGAAATGGCAATGCGCATTCTCCACTATTTTCTGACATTTAATAGACAAAACAGTAAATCAATTATTCAAGAAAATAACAGCAGATTAAACAACAATAAAATAACTGTTAGTTGCAAGAATACCAGTGTTATTTAAATATCTTTTGGTTTCAGACTGTTGTTGTAATGTTGTTCCACTCTTGCACATTTTGTTACTTGTTCAGTGTGAACTGTTTAGAAGAACAGCAGGTTAAAGTGCATTTCGCTGCTACTTATGGTGACTCATACCAGGACTACAGCTCAGTGGGCTGCATTCAACCACAGACCAAATCACTGCTATTGGTGCTTCCCACTTCACGTTTTTTTTCTTGGTTTCTTTCCAGTTTAACCTTAAGGTGTGAGGATTTGCGAGTATACATTATCACATTAATCCGAGTATGAAAACCGTGCAAAAATAAAGCAAACTAGGTTATTACATTACCCATCTACAGTGACAGTAAAATCAGCATTCACATTTTCTTTACTTGTATACTTTATTGCCAACATGACATGAGGTTGACAATAAAAACCCTGACTTCATGTTGTTTATCAAGCGTTCATCGGTTCTGTAGATGTTTATGTAGTTACGACCTTGGACCGATCATTCAGTCATTCTGTGTTGCAACCACTGTACCACAAACAGATGGACAAAGTTCGCAAAACTGAGCAGATTTGTCAGCAAACGCACTTAACCAAATGCAAACAGAAACAAATGGACACTTGTTCCTTTCTGGCAGTTTGCTGTAAGTGACAGCAAACATTGCACAAATGTGTTCTGTGAGTGAGGCCCATTTCCCAAAAGTGCTTATCTGGTTTCTGCCATGCAAGCATTCTCCACAACACTGACTTAGGTCTTGGTTTACAACATTACCGTGTCATCTTAATCCTAAGTATAGCAAATTTGGAGAGCAGTTATTGCTTTAATAACATGATTTAAAATTTGCCACATTTCCCAGCAGCCTTGTCCCCTCCTGTCCACGCCCCTCCTCCCCCCCCCCCCCGCCCTGCTGAGGATTAACACATTAGTAATGATATTAACAGCCTCTCACTCTTTCCACCATCTGCTGCCACCAGAAAACAGAAGTTACAACATTGATTGGTCTGAAAGAACAGCACCCTCTTCTTGTTTTGTGCTTTACATGATTCCAGCAGTTTTCTCCAAATCTGACACTGTGGCTCATAATACCCGTATCCCATTCCAGAGGCTGGATCCTCCGAAGACTACATTTCTAGATCAAATAGATTAAACATGCTCACAAGGCTGGTCCAATCTCAATCAATGCTTTAAATCCAGACTTTAATAAATGATATTTTTAACACAAATGCTAATCTTTTATACTGATGGTTCAACATTAAAAAGTTTAATTTCACTGTAAATCACGCAACATTGTCGATGGGAAATATTCTACACGGTCTCACGGCAGTTCGTGAAATGGTCACGTTATTTTTAATCTATTGATTCGTGTACACGGACACAATGTCGTTTTTTTCGTGGTGGTCAGCACATCATGGGAAGCATCTATACGGAGGTTGGGTTTAGGAAAAGAAGAACAGGGAAAGGACACGTCACACGCCGGGACACAATCCGCAGTCTCTGGGGGACACGGGACAACAACCGGACGGTTGTGTTTAGGAAAAGAAGAATGGAGAAAGGAAGGGGGTGGGGGGGTTCAGCCTGGCCTTCAGTTCTTCTGGGGGACACACCTTCATGGCCCAGGTCCTTTAGGCCACGTCCACACGTACCAAAACGATATTTTTTTTTTTTTACCCGTCTTCCCTGGATTCGTTTCAAGGATTTTTGCATCCATACTGATCCAGGTGTAAACGACTCACCGCGCCACTTCATATTCCAGGCTTATAGGTGGCGCTGTTTCTGCTACAGAAATTCACCAAAACACGGAGAAGAAGTGTTAACTTCCCATCATAACATGACTAGCTAGAGTAACGTTCTCTTAATACATCCATGGACTATAATAACTTTCACCACTCATTTTATAAAGGCCTCCACAAGGAAACGTGTCTTTGTTTACATTGTATAATGTGCTGTTGGATTGTTTTTTATTTTGCAATTCTGTCTGCCATCGGACATGATTGCACCGCGCAGAGCTAACGTTAGCGCGCTAACGTTAGCTCTGCTAGCTAACTAGCTAACATCGGCAGTCAAACAAACATCAATGATCCAATGTCTTTTGATAATCGACACGTTTTTCTTGCAGTAGCTTTTCTAAAAGTTACTATAATCCGTTCAAGGAGTTGATAAACAGACAGATTAGCTAGCTAGCTTCCACTTTATAAACAACTAGCTAACCATAGCAGCTAACGTTACCATTACGTTGCTGCTGTAGCAGTCAGCTACTTTAGCGATGTTAGCTACATAACGTTAGCAATATATCTTGTGTAGAATCCAGGACCGGCAGAGCAGAGGGAAGTGTCAGGGAGCAGAGACAAACTATTTAGCTAGATGAAGCGAGCTGGTTTGACCATTGAGATGGGATATGCTCGCTTAGCTTCACCGCAGTCGTGTGTGGCCGTGCACTAGTGCGGGACTGCGGGTAAGAGGTCGAGGAGTGTGTCGATGACTTCATCGGTACAATAAATATCTGGCTTCACCATCCAGACGAAGCCAAAAGAGAGCCGTTTTCGAATTTTTTCACCCTAGGACCCGGTTTCAAAAAAGTGCGTTTTCAGGCAGTGCGTTTACTGGATTCGTGTGGACGAGGGGCCCAAACGATGCTAAAAATGTGCGTTTGCACCAAAAGGCGTCTCCGTTTGGATGGGGCCTTAGAGGATCCAGCCAGTGTAGATTAGAAGCTGATAAAGGATGATTCTTGACGTGATGGCCTTCTTTTCTTACAATAACAGAAATATATGTACACAACTGCAACCTGAATCTTTATGTTGAAGCAGCAATGTCAGTGTTGACATTGCCTCAAGGTTTAAAAAGCAGACATGGATATAAAAAGACACTATATCAACAACACTACAATCTTGGCAGAGACAACCTCTTTTCTTGTTAACTGTTTCCTGCCAGGAAGCCATATTTCCATTAGCTGTTGTCTGCAGTTAAGTGCTGAGTAGTTTACCAGTAATATGTGGGGGGGGGGGGGAGTTAAGATGTTCAGAAGTACTGTAAAGAGAAATATTAAAACAAAAGGGGTATAAAACACAACACTGTCTGACTCACTGCCCAACGCATTACACAACCAACCACCAACACCTTTAGGTCTCCAGTAGCGAAGGAAAGCACATGCCAAACATTTTTCTTCTGCATGTGACTCAGTTCCGTTCACCTCAGCCTGCCCTCCCATGCGTTACTCCCATGTCTCTGTTACCACGGCCCGCTGAACTGGCTGAGCTCTTCCCACGTTCCCCTCCACCTAGGCTTGTCCCAGAGTAAAATTATGTGTTCTTAGACTCTGGATGCCCTAACCACATCCATACGCAAGTTATATTTGGTAATGTGCTTTGACAAGAAACACTTATCCTCCAGCTTTTAAAGCTACAACATGCAACTTTTTGAATACATATTTTAACCGAACTATTTTAACTTGAATGCTGTCTTGGATTAACCATTTTGGTATTCCTTGGCCTATACACCAAGCAAGGTAAAACATTTCTCAACCATTTCAAAAGCTCTCTTTGTTTTTGTTTGTTATATTCCATTGGTAAGACTTAGAAACCACTAGTCTAAAGTATTTGATTAGTCAAGAAAATAAGTGGCAACTATTTTTAATAAACAATGAATCTTGTAAATTGTTTATCAAGACAACTGTCAAACATTTGCTGGTTCCAACTATTGTAGCGTTAGGGTTGGATGGTTTTCCCTGTTTATATCATTTAGATCGTGAAATTGCTGGGTTTTAGACAATTTCAAGACATCACCTTGACCTTTTTATACCTTTTTAGACATATTGATTAATTAAAAATATGATCTACAATAGATAGTGACCACAGAATATTGTTATAGTAGATATGGGTCCTGAAGATGTAGGATGACAGTCAAACCAATAAGTAATCTGTCAGTCTATATAACTTCATATTTACTTGTTTGTAAAGAAGCTTGTGTGAACACATACAGTACTGGACCAGAACTAAAATGCAACATTGTTTTGGACAAAATGAACTGAACTAAAGGTGTGAAAGGGGCCTTAGATTACTATTTTTGTTGAAAGTTGAATCTGTCCTTTGACTGACAGTATCTGAAAGTTATAAGTGGAAAAGATGGTAATAGAAGTCTAACCACAGCAGTGATGCACTTCATATCACTGCAGCCTGCTAAACCGCCAGTGCACCTCTGTCTCTTCAGCAGCACGTCATCCTGTAGTGAAATGGAGAAGTACAGAGGTACTGCGGTTTGGAAAATGTTCCTCTGGTATAAAGTTCTCTCCCCACAGCAGTATCACATATTTAGTTGCTGCCGTTTTCTTGTAAAGTCTTCCGTTTGTCTTAGCACTCTGCAGACAGCACACAAACTGCTCTACTTGTGGCCAAGAGAGGGCCAATATCGTTATCTTCAACCGAAACTTGCCAATTGATTATATGCAAATTTAGTATCTTCAAATGTTACTGTTTTACATTTTTTTCTCAGCATCCAGTTTTTGATGTTTCCTACAAAAACAATCTTTCTTAGCATGAAAAAACTTCTCAAACAGGGTTAGACCTCTTTACACCTAATTTTTCCCATTAAAATATCTCCTGAATTATTAAATCAGAAAATTACATAGGATACATATTTTTTGTTTGTTTGTTGCAACACTTCATTAAAGCTATATGATGCCTACATACTGAGCAAAAGGCTAGGATGTAATGTCTGCATCATTCTGTGAAACTGAAATATTCTAGATGTTTTGTGCATCATTTTATGAACATTTCCCCAACTTCAGCTTTACGCATCTTGTATCTTTCAATTTTAAAAAGGCTCTATGGGTTTGAAAGATGCGTGACTACACAAGATGAGTTTGTAACAATAGATCTTTGATATGGCAATGCAATGTTTAGATACCTGTTCCTGGTGATGCTGAGTATTTTAAAAATACAGACATCCTACAGTACATACACACCTGTGCTAAGACGTTAAATTTGTAGAATTACCAATACTGCCAGCAAAGCAATAGCACTGTTGCCGAATATACTGGAAGGATCAGTTAAGAGCTACTTGAAGGGAAATGCCGATGTTTGATTTTAGTATTGTGCATGGTGAAAGATGTGGTTAGATTAGATCAATTGCTATCTGATTAAGACTAGGCTCAATGTGGTTTAACACCAAGTTCGAACACAATACAAGCAACAGCTTGCAGCTGCTGTTGTTGCACACTTGCCCCAGTGTTTCCTTTAGGATTTCTTTTAGCAGTGGGCCCTCCCCTCCCGGGTTACATTGTTTCAAGCATTCTAGCGTGGTATAGAAAGCCTGCAGGAAGACTCAGCTCGATTTGTGACAGTTCTCATTAGTATTTAACGAGCTAAGCTGCTTGACTCTGATTGGCTAACTACTAGCCAATGAGAGCCTGGCTATCAGCATCCTTTACCCAGCGCAACTGGGCGAGCTCATGAATAGTAATGAGCTCAGGCAACACAACGTCAGACTGACCAGCTTTTGTAATTGGCCCGATTTCTCCGCTTATTTCTTTTCAGTGGCTAGAGCTGACAGAGGAGGTAGCAGTTCATTTTCACATTCACGACATAACACAAACACATATGGACCTAACATATTGTAAAAACGGTTTTGTGTGGCAGAGCACCTTTAATAAAAGCATGTTTTGAATTGAATTATTTCCTTTTTTTTTTAAATTCAACAAGCAACCTGTTGCATTTTAGCAGAATACTTAAAGCAGCAGAACTGAGTACACTACATCTGTTTATTGCAAGTAAAATCATTATCGCAAGATTCAACAACGTTATCGCATATTTTCCTCATTTCGTGCAGCCCCAATCAGTCTCTTTAAACCCAACCAATTTCATGGCATCCAATTTACAAGTTGTTAGGGTTCCCTCCAGCATATTTACAATGTTTTGCAAGTCTTGTCAGAGAGTAACTGATAGGTCATTGTCAGTAAAAATCTAGTCTATATACACGACGTTCCACTTCCGGGATTACTCCGGTGACACAGGAAATTCCTCTGGATGCATGTCATTTCGTCGATGTTGGTTTCCTTCAGCTTTCTTTGCGTTGGAATTTTAAACTCCGGTGGATTTATGAGGACTGTGGTTAACTGCTCCTCAGATCTCTGCAGGGTAAATTGAGATAGTTAGCTAGACTATCTGTCCGATCTGAGTTTTCTCTCGCACGACTGAAACAACTTTTGAACGTACACATTCCACCAAAACAAGTTCCATTTCGTATAGGCTTCACCCTCTAAGAACTATTGCCATTGGGTTTATCCCTTGCGCATACACAGTCGTGAAGATTTCTTTCGCGCCCTTGTGCCCTGCACGGGCCTCTCTTATGTCCGCAGTTACTGTATATTACAGCTGCGAGACCAGAGATCTGCTCCCTATTTTTCTTCAGCGACAAGCAGTTTGAAGACTTCAAAGAACAGCGGTGTCCGCCTGTGTACCGATTGATGGACGGGCATCCTGCCGCCAGATCTCCACCTGAGCTGCGAGCCGTGCCTCGGCCCTGTTCACCGGGCTGGCACCCCGCCGGCCGCCAGCAGTTCGGCGCCCGCTTGCGACGGAGGAACTGAAGCGGAAGACGATGGCAGCCGGACGGACAATCAGGTAAGGTAAGGATACCACCAGCAGCGACACCCAGACATCTCGGAAGGGGAGCTCTTTGGCGGGCAAGAGTCCACTGTCTTGGATCCCCCCAGAGATGGTTCTCTAGCCGGCACCGGCCCTCCCTCCTCCCCGTTAGGAGAACTGGAGCTCGAAACAGAAGAGGATTACAAAGCCCCGCAACGGGAGCGTTTGGAGAGGTTAGGGTGTCTCGTTGCGCTACTTAGGCAACAGCTCCACCCTGGCTTGTGGATTTTGGTGTCACAGGTGGCATTGACTACATCAGCTTCACTCTTAATCCAATAGAAACAGCTCTTAGGAGGGTGAATCCTATACGAAATAGAACAATAGTTATATATTTTAACTCCATATTCTATGAGTATAGGCATAGCCCTAAGATCCAGGCCACCTGCTTCACTAATATTGGCAAGAAGAATGCTGATGTTGGGAGCAGATCTCTGGTCTTGTAGCTGTAATATACACTCACTTAAAGGATTATTAGGAACACCATACTAATACCGTGTTTGACCCCCTTTCGCCTTCAGAACTGCCTTAATTCTTTGTGGCACTGATTCAACAAGGTGCTGGAAGCATTCTTTAGAAATGTTGGCCCATGTTGATAGAATAGCATCCCCCACACCATTACACCACCACCAGCCTGCACCTCTACCATCTGAATGTCAACAGAAATTGAGAATCATCAGACCAGGCAACATTTTTCCAGTCTTCAACTGTCCAATTTTGGTGAGCTCGTGCAAATTGTAGCCTCATTTTCCTATTTTTAGTGTAGATGAGTGGTACCCGGTGGGGTCTTCTGCTGGTGTAGCCCATCCGCCTCAAGGTTGTGCGTGTTGTGGCTTCATAAATGCTTTGCTGCATACCTCAGTTGTAACAAGTGGTTATTTGAGTCAAAGTTGATCTTCTATCAGCTAGATTCACTCAGCCCATTCTCCTCTGACATCTAGGCATTTTCGCCCACAGGACTGCCGCATACTGGATGTTTTTCTTTTTTCAGACCATTCTTTGTAAACCCTAGAAATGGTTGTGCGTGAAAATCCCAGTAACTGAGCAGATTGTGAAATACTCAGACCACCAACAATCATGCCATGCTCAAAGTTGCTTAGATCACCTTTCTTTCCCATTCTGACATTCAGTTTGGAGTTCAGGAGATTGTCTTGACCAGGACCACACCGCTAAATGCATTGAAGCAGCTGCCATGTGATTGGTTGATTAGATAATTGCATTAACAAGAAATGTAACCGGTGTTCCTAATAATCCTTTAGGTGAGTGTAGAGTAACTGCGGACGTAAGAGAGGCCCGTGCAGGGCACAAGGGCGCGAAAGAAATCTTCATAACTAAACCCAATAGCAACAGCTCTTAGAGGGCTATGCCTATACTCATAGAATCTGGAGTTACAATACGCAACTATTGTTCCTTCCCGCTATTTTGCAGCATCTCCGTGCTGAGCTTAGTGCCACCCATGACGATTGTGATTGGTTTAAACTAGGGCTATCAATCGATTAAAAAATGTAATCTAATTAATTACATACTCTGTGATTAATTAATCGACATTAATCGCATACATAATTAACGGTGCCTGAACCGATACTTTAAGAAAGTAAAAAAAGAAAAAAAAAAGGGTACTAAACAACAGTTGGTGACATTAAAGAACGGCTTGTTTATTGCTAAGACCATATGGTCAAAATTAAATGATTTAATAATAAATGTATAACAATAACTTATTTCACTAGTAAATTGCTGTCGAACGGCAAAAACAACCACCAGATGGGAAAAGGACATTTACAATAACTTCAAATGCACCACGAGGCTGTAGTTTACCAGTTTCATTGAACGCACCGTCTGTGTTGTTTCTCCGATGGCAGCTGCAGATTGTTACATACCGGTGTTGAATCCTCTACAGTAAAACACAGAGCATCAGAGAGAAGCGCAGACATATCAGTGGCACCAGATTTCGGTAGCCAGGGTTAAGTAAATGTTCCAATTAATAATCCAGGCAGAACATTCTCGTCTCCCTCCTTCATTTTACAGTCGAATGGTGGCTAGAACGGCTCCGGGTCAAACGACAATATGGAATGGATTAATCTGCGTTATTTTTTTTTAACGCGTTATTTTTTCTCAGATTATTTTTAATTTGAATTTTTTATTATATTATTATTTTTAATTATTATAATTATTTTGACAGACCTAGTTTAAAGAACTGCCAATAAACCAGAGCACGTTTTTCTGCCATCCTGGAATGCTGTGTGGACTAGCCATAACCCATACCATTTCGCAATCCCATTTCTCAACACACACACTCATGTTTTCTTTTTTTTTTTATATTAAAAAATTACAAATCATCATGCATTACCATCTCGCAGGTGTTCTGGTTGGGTCTGTTCAACATTGACCACTTCTAAATAAAGTCTAACTATCCTCAGGCCTATTTGGCTGGCCTTTCCCCCCCCCAAGTGAAAAACTCTGGAGTTCTGTTTAACTGAGTCAGTCCACATCCACACACGTCAGAGTCTGTTTTCAGCTTTAGTCACATACTTTAATTACAGTCCATCCAGATGACATACAGTGATGGTTAAGGTGCTTGGCTGGTACTGGTCATTTATAAAAAACAACCAATAGTGACTAGTTGTTATTAGGCAATCACAATAACAACAGTTTTCTATGGAGAGCTCACCATGATATTTTAGCTTTTTCTGTTCCAGTAGCACTTTTCTTAATATGGTCATTTACTTGCTTTCTCAAGATTTGACTAGCATCCTTTCTGGAACATAACTTTTAGCTCCCTTTATATTGCTATTTGGTACCAGAAGGAAGGGTAGCTATAGAATATTTGTAGCTTTTTGGAACTGACAGTTTACCAAATATCAAAAACTGTCATGTACGGAAAAATAGTAACGTACCGAAAACTTCAAAAGATTCCTAGCCCTTATAGCTGTGCACAGGTTGGCATAGGTGATGAATTAACCCTAACCTCAGGAGTGTGGTTGCCTTTCAGTTTTTACACCTCAAGTTACCGAAATTAACAAGTTCCTCAAACCGCAAATATGCTTTGACCTACACCTTGTTTATCCGACTACATCAAAACTGACATGCGTCTACATCAGAAAATGTCATGTGTGTTAAAACAACAGTATCCATGTGACTGGTGCTGCTAATTAAAATGGAGCCACCCAATAAAAAAAAAAGAAAGGTAAGGTAACGTAACCGGACTGGAGACCAAAAGAAACTTAAAATATAAAAACACCCAAACACAACATTCTGACTCCAACCAGCACAGTGACAGTAGTAGTTGTACAAGTTTGAGACAAACAGGACACAAATTTCCCTTGAGGGAATACTGTACAGTGTTCATTCATAGATTTCCAGGCAAGGCTGAGCAGAAAGTTAACTTGAATAAAGCAGTGTTTAGGAATGCTGGGCCTCATTCCAGTTCCAAGGCGTTACGCATTTCATGTTTTGGAAAAGGTTTCTGAAGAAATGACTCCTCAAATACCAAATTTGTCATCCATGTCTGCAGGAGAAAGAGGTAGAGGGAGGATGGGAAAGAGGGGAGGGGAGAAGCAGGGAGACGAAGAGACAGACATAACTTTTGAAAAAATAAAGTTTGTCATGCTGATTATTGCTGTATTTTAAAGCCTCTTTGCACATTAGTGTTCCAGTGAGTTTTTGTTGTCCGTTTGTCATGATTGCAGTCTGTTGTAGCTTTTTCTTCAGTAGCACTTTTATCCTGACTTGTTGTATACATTCATGTCCAACTGTTTGTATGTGTGTTTTTTTTTTTTTTTAGCTATGGGCCAGCGATCAACAGTGGGAAGCCTTCTGTTTTTCCTCTGGCTAAATGGGATCTGTACAGGATTTAAACTGGGTGAGCCGAGAGTCACATTGTATTCTTTAACAGAAACACTACTAGAGCTCTAAGACTACCGACATACTGTGCAGACATTTCATATGTTTTTGCCAGGTCTAACTGGAACATCTGCCTCCAGTCTGTAGAGAAGCATTGTATCACCCTCCAATGGCAACTGGTGTAACTGCAGTGACGTGTTTTGTCAGTTCCCAGTGTTTCTGATTTATGCGAGATGTAAAGCTTGCTGGCTCTAATCCAGGACAGACACTTAGCTGGGATTAGAACCTGAACAACCTATAAAGTTTAAATCTTCATGAAGCAGCAATACGGCTTTAGAAATGATTTGTAACTATAATGGCACATTACAAATTAAGTTTTATTTGTTTCAGATTTTGGGAGGGTGAAGTGAACTGTGCAGCGTTGACTTGCTGAATAAATAATGAATCCATTCTCCACTGATGTGTGTGTGTTGCAGAGAATTGTACCTACTACATCAGAACGTTTGAGAGCGTTTATTCTGTTCCCGGGGATATGGCTATGCTGAATAGCACTCTGGTGTCTTCAGACACCTTCAACTTCACAACTGTCCCTTACAACATCACCTGGTACAACTTAAAGACCGGCCGAGAAATGAGCAACCAGACCGGTCGAATCCTGGTGCACAGGGAGACTCTGTGGTTTCTTAACGTAACGGTGGACGATATTGCAGAATATGTATCTATACTAAGGTACAGTAGCATCAATTGAAATATCAATAGAAGGTAAAGGAGAGAACCAGTAGAAAATGTGTTCTTATGCGTTTGTGTGTCTGTCAACACTGTAGAAATGACTGTGTACTACCGAAAAAGTAGTACCTAATCTTTAAAAGAGTGCAGGTCTGGAGCAGGAGATTGCAACAATGTTAGGTTTTGAACATTTCAGATGTCAGCAACTCATTGGCATAAGTTTTCAGTGCTGTGGATAAGTGCATGTGCGTGTTAATGTTAAGAATATACAACTGACAGATGTAGTATCACATTTTCTTTAGGTAAATCTGAAGCTAGTGTTAAAATAATGACAGCAGATGCAAACAAAAAAATAAAAACATACAGCTTATCAGGTATGCTTATCACCACTTCATTTTGTGTTTTTTTATTCAATATGTTATTCAGCTGCTCATTGCTAAACATGAACAAAAAAAATCTCTGAAGAAGAAAAAAAAAAAGCTAATTTTCTTCTTAATTTTCAACAGAACTCCCTCTCGGTGCTACAGGCAGGGGATAAAGCTGGTAGTTGATCTGCCCATTGCTGAACAGTGTGGAAGACCAAAGAAAGCCTTTCAAACACTTACATTTGGAGTCACTGACAAAGTGAGCTGTCCTCTGAAGGACTACATCACTAAACTGGACAGCTACAACATCACTTCCTCCATCAAGTGGTACAGAGTGAGTTATAGTCTTGATGAGCACTGCTACTGACCTAAAATATTCATTAACCTTACTCCAGATGTTGTAGTGCAGTTTTGCAGAACAATCTTGAGACAACTGTCCAATTGTTTTAAATGGGGATTGCACACCAAATACTCAATGATAAGACATTTTTGAAGGGGCTTAAATGAAGTAAAATGCTTCACTCTATCTAGTAGATATACGATACAACATTGGTGCAAATTAAAAATGTGTATTCTACTGTGACAAAGTGATCTAAAATATATTCAAGTTACCTTAATAAAAAGGATTGAGGGAATTTTACTACTACTGTATCTACTGCCACTATTTCAACTAGCTCTTTTTTGGAAACGTCCTTTAAAAGTTTAATTTTCTGTAGGTGTCGGCCTGCTCATCGTCCGTTCAGTGTGGTGGCTATCCCTTGTCATGCTACCTAGTTCTTCTGGCGATTACAGACGAATTTCTTGTGGAATTTTCACAAATTCCGGGATATGATAAAACAAAATTGGGAGGACCGCTTCACAAATAAAAAACAACTTACAGTCTGATATCATATCAGTGAGACCCCAGGGATTGCTTGGCCGCCACAAGAACAGATGGCAGATAGAAGATATCAAAACTTGCCGCTGAGCGTCCAACTCACGTTTTTTTTCTTGCAAAAAACTCAGTGCCAAGTTTTGACGGCTTCATTGCTTCATTTCGATTTCACCACAAACGACACACAATGGATTTGGTGCCATAGAATCGCATTTTGCCGTAAATCCATATACGAGGTTTCTTACGATTGAAGCTTGACTTGCATCGTCCTTTCTTTAACTGGAACAGTGTGCAATGAGACACGCCACGGAAGTTTTGCTGGGCCCCACTCACCACTACACCTTTGCTGCACCTGCCACTTCACGTGCACCGCACTCTGCAGTCCGGTCAGATAGATTAGGTCCAGAACCCATGAGCCGCTAATCGTTCACAAGGCTGCGGCTTATAGAAACACATTTTGATCTAGGCTATTTATTGTTTATCTTTTTGGATGAATTAACATGAATGTTATAGCACTTAAAACATTTTAAAAAGACAATTATAATAGAAAAGAAAAACTAAAAACTATCTCCAGAGCCCCCCAACTCTGATTACCACCCTACTCTGTTAACCACATGGCTGTATACCCTCATTAAAATGTATTGTCATAAAAAGTTTGACTTTTATGTTTCCTTTCCTCATCTAGGGTTGTGACCTCATCGTGGATGGGACAGGCAAGTTCACCTACATGGATAAGGCCATACTGAAAATTGAAAGGGTGGAAGCTGAAAACAACTTGTACACCTGTACTCTGAGCTTTACTCTCGGTGGCATTACGGGATCAGTGTCAGAGACCATTGAAGCAACAGTCTCAGGTTAGAACAAACATCAGTACTTGACTGTGCGAGAGAGGGACTTTTATGCTGTTTGTCTACAACATGAGCTGCAAAGAGAGCTAGGAACTCTTTGGTATCATTCCATATACAGTATATATTTTTGTGATTATATATCCTCAACCTCTGTTACTGTATTTCATTTTGTCCATCTTTTCAGCTAGGTACTCTTTGACTCCACAAGTGTGCGAACCGGCCAATGAAATAATCAAGGCACAGCTGGGTGAGTCCCTGTCTTCAACATATTCAGAGAAACAGTATTTTGCAGCTTAACGTCTATTGTTTAAACAAGGGCTGCACAACATATCTTTAATTATAGTCATATCAACTGGCGCAATAACCATACCGCGAAACGCTGCGACATATCACAAGTGTACATTTTTTGTTAGTTGAAAGAAAATACCAGCAGAAAACTGCACTTTAAAATGTAACTCATTCTTTTTTCTAGTGGAGCCTTTATATTCAATTCTCAATTTTTTTAATAAAAGAAAGTTGGAAAATGATTTCCTTTCATTTGTTTTAAATTCAACAAGCAATTTGTTGCATTTTAGCAGCAACACTGAAAGCAGCAGAAATGCAATATCGTTATCGCAATACTCAACGTTATCACATTGCATATTTTCCTCATATCGTGCAGCCCTAGTTTAAACTGACTAAGGTTATACCCGGACCAACATTTGCATTGTGTCGAAAAGCGTAGCTTCCTTTTTCATTTTAGGTGAGCAAATACCAGTGCTAGAGCTGGGTACCAAATTCAATACTTTTTAGGCACCGCCCGATTGCCTCAGTATCGCGTATCAAAAAATGCCTCTTACTTTAATACCACATTTCAATACCTAAGGAGCAAATCTCATCGTCAGTGAACCAATAAGCAGCATGCTTCTACCAAGATCTACTAATGCTGGTGATTGGCTGTCTAATGTTACACGTCATAAATGTGACACGCAGGAAAAACTACACAGAGACGGGGCTCATGTAGTAGGAGCTGTAAAAACAAAGGATTTGTGCCGCAATGTGTAGTGTTGTTATGTCTTTTTGTTAAAATTGTTTTCTTAAAATTGGTATCAAAAAAAGGATTGTTCAGGAACCGGTATCAATACCCAGCACTAACTAGTGCACATTTCGGGTAGATTACTTTGTATAGGGAAACAGGTAGGGAACAAGCTTTTACCACAAGCGAAGGAGTTCAATTATCTCAGGTCTTTATTGCGAGTGAGGGAACAATGGAGTGGGTCGGAGAATCGGACCAGCGGGGGCACTATTGCAGTCGCTTTACCGCACCATTGTGGCGAAAAGAGAGCTGAGCTGGAAGGCAAAGCTCTTGATCTACCGGTCAATTTTCCTTCCTACCCTCACCTTTGGTCATGAAGGATAGGTCATGACTGAAAGAACTAGATCCCAGGTACAAGCTGCCCAAATAGGTTTTGGGAACGCTCAGGCTCGTTTGTTTTCTTTAAAACATTCACACAGTCCTGGGTGGCGCTAAACCCACCATGCGGCAGCAGTGCCCTTGCAAATCTGTGAGAGACGCGCCAGATGTCAGGCTTCATCCCAGCAATGTACATCCATTGTGCCAGACTAGTCTGTTTGAGAAACACCATTTGGAAAATATTTAAAAACTTAAAATTTAGTATAGTGTATAGATTAAGAGAAATTGTTCTGTTGAATATAATTTGTGTTATTGTTTGTCCATGTGTTTAGGGTCCAATTTCAGCAAGCGGTGCCTGGTATTTGTGCCAAGTGTCGGGAGGCCCTCAGTTGATATCGCTTGGTTGGTCAGAAACAATTACATTATCGATACCACACCCTCTGACCGTGTCTCCACGTCAAAACTAAAGTTAGCACCCTTTTATTTTTTTTATTTACTGCTTTTGTGTTGCAACAAGTGAGAAGATCTATGAAAGTTTATGAGGTGCCTGTGTTCAAAATATCAAAGACATATCATATTTCTAATTATAAGCTATAACACTGCAGAAATCACTATGTTGTTTTGTTTGTACAAATATGTTCATCACCAAAGGTAGTTTTCAATAAAGTAAGTAGGATCTCTGCTTGATATTTTAATGATTTAATGTCTTCAATACATACAAACTCATGTGGAGAATATGGCAGGAGGACATGCATGCATTTTTTATAAGTTTGACAAAAATGATAGTTGAGTTACTTATTTTAAGCAACCTTTTTCAACCTTTGAATAAAGAATGAATATAGTACAACAGGCACAAAAGGGAATATTTGTAAAATATAAAAGCACAGTACTGTAACATTTTATTATCCATCTGTCCTCAACAGTTTGACTATGCAGGGTGATCCTAACGGTGCATGGTTGGAGCTTCTGCTGATTATTTCTGAGCTAAGGGAGGAGGATTTCCACATCAACTACACTTGTCGAGCAGTCAGTGACAGGGGCTCTCCTGAGGGATATTTTACTCTGCTACCCGCAGGTAAAAACACAGAGTAAGCCTGCCAAAATATGAAACCTTACTTTGGGCCGTTTGGGCACGTGTATGGCAGCCATCTTGAAGGATCTTCTAATTTCCAGACACAAAGTTGACACCACACATTGATGATGAAGTCAGCACTTTGGTCATCTGCGGTTGTTTTAAATGTGCTACAAACATAAAGTTTGACATTGTTTGTTTTACCTAACTAAGAGTCCAAATCTGTTAGATGCTCAGCTTAATATTACACATTGAGAAAACCAGCACATATTCACATTTGAGGAGGTGGAACCAGTGATTTTTGCTTAACAAATTACAATAATGAATGAATAAACAGTGAACAAAATAGTTGCCAATCTGACTAGTTAGTTAATCTACTAATCGTTTTAGCTCTAGCAATGGTTAGCTTTCTGGTAGAAAGATGACCAGTAGAGGGTGTAGGTTTTACACTTTTCTTCCCCACCTCAATAAAGACACTTAAAGTATAGTAGAGGAAAACAAAGACAAAAATTCATGTCAGTACATTATTTCCATGTCATTAATGTGTTTGGGGAGTCAAATGGCTTAGCCAGAGAAGGGCGCTGATGCAAAAAATGCCAAAGCCTGAATAACTTTTGACACTTGAAATAAGAATGAATGAGGTGCCCCACACACACATACACACACACACACACACGCACACACGAAAAGATAAGCAAACTAGACCCCCACAGAGAACTACTTAAACTTGTATGTCTGCCATGTGTGATGTTTATCTCTTCAGATCCCGACATCATACTACCCATTGGATCTGTGCTCGGTGGTGTGACGGTTCTCTTTATCATCAGTGTCACCATCTACTACCTTTTTAAGGTTGACATTGTGCTGTGGTTCAGGAAAGCGTTTCCTGTCCTCTACACAAATACAGGTAATATTTCACAGCAGGTGTGTCATTAGTTATGTGTTCTTTATTATATGCATGATAATGATAATGCCAGTTCACAAAAAAAATACTCTTACACTATGTTCCAAGATGGAAAAACCCAGTGATGATTTGACATTGCAACCCACACATACCTGTATATCACAACTCACAGAATCTTAAGCTCTACCCTATACCTGACCACATGTGTCAACAGTAAGAGCAAACAAAGGAAACAAACTAACCACAGGGCTGCCTGCAGTATTTCTAAGGAAATGTCATCTGCTGCTAGCTTACAGTATGCAAAAGAGTAACCTTTTAACATTCAGGACTTTGTTACCATTTAGCTTGAAGACCATTGGTATCAAGTCATCAAAATTTGAAGATTAATCTTTAATGTAATAAGGACAATACATAAGTGAATGAATAAATGAAGGTAGTGTGTATTTAGCGTTACAGGGGCAAATCTCCATTGCTGAATCTGACTTGCATCTGTTCTTGCACGTTGCTTGTAAGAGTAGAGCAATGCGGGCAGACCGAACCACCACTCAGAATTCCCCTAATGAGCTAATGACCTCTTTTTTTTTTTTTTCCTGTGTCAGATTTGGATGGGAAGCTGTATGATGCCTATGTGGCATACGCACAGCCCTGTGCCATTGGATTTAGCAAGGAAGTGGAAGAGTTTGCTCTTCGCACACTACCCCAAGTGTTGGAAAATGCTTGCGGCTACAAACTCTTCATAGGAGGCCGTGACTGCATGCCTGGGAAGGGTAAGTCACCTACTGTACATGGCAGTAGACAGCATTCTAGTATTATTTGCCTCATATACGGGGGTGATAAGTGCCCACTGTTTTTGCTCTGCACTGACAAAATGTTATTTGAAAAAGCCTTTCAAGTTTCAAAGTTATATAGAAAAGTTGATGTAGGAGACCTTTTCTTAGGTCATCACTACTGGTATTTATTTATTTCCAACAGCATTTATCATATATGCATCATCACGGATTTTTTTTTTGTCATAGCAGTGGTGATTGAAGGCAATGTTGGTTTTGAATGAATGTCAGTGTCATATTTTGACGTACAGAAACAGTACAGGCTAGGGCTGTTGGAACGAATACCGAAAGTCGAACACGTATAATTTGAATAGTAAAAAAAAAAATCAATACTATTTGAATGTGACTTTTCTTTATAAATATGTTGGCTTATGTTAGCTAATCTCCCTCTTCTCACCTCGGCCTACCCGCATGTGTCAGTCACGTCTGATGAACAATAAGTTAGCGGGAGTGAGAAACACAAGGCATTGTGAGGTCTTAAGATCACGGAGCTAACTTTACGGACCAAGTAACGTTAGTACAACATCACGGAGCTGACATTACGTACCAAGTAACGTTGGTACAAGGGGGAGTGACAGGCTGCGGCTGGAAATAGGAAATGACTTTAAAATCGACATCCACCGAGCCAAAACGCTTACGTTATCATTAGTTAGCTCATTCTTGTTTACCAACTGCGTCGCGAGTTATAGCTTAGCTGGGAGTTTCACAGGAGACAGCTAAAGTTAATGTTGGCTTCGACTTGATATAGATTATCTTCTAATAGCTGTACTCTCAGTAACGTGACAATTTGCAAGAAACAGGTTGCTTATAAATCACTAAAATAGTAGTGACACCATTTGGCTTAGTTAATCAATGCTGTTATCGTCGTGGCTAACACTATTGTTACTTAGTTTATGAAAAATCGTTTCGGCTGTGCTTTCTAACATGATTTCATTGTGCTAACCGAGCACTATTAGCCTTTACAACAGAACCTCTTCACTACACCTGTTAGATAATGTTGGGGTGTAGACAGACAGAGGAAGCTCGGAATTGCTGCCGAGTGCTGCGTTTTTCAGCTCATATTATTTCAACTCTGACCTGGTAGCCGTTGATTTTTCAAGCTGCAACTAAAACCAGAAGCAACGACGGATACCTGCGCCACAGTTTGTCTCTGTGCCCTACCTCGCAGTTCCAACTCTGATCATGTGTATGCGGTTTCACAGCGACAGTAAAACTGTATTTTACATTTCACATGCATGCCGAACCGTGGGAGTGGTCTGTTACACCTCTACTGTATATTCAGTGTACTGATCAGTAGAAAACGTATTTTAAAATAGAAAACATTACACTTCATAACGTTTTGTATTTATAAACACGTGTTGTAAAAAACATATCACTGTGCACCAACAGTAATAGCAGTTACCTTATGTAAGTCACTATTAGCTGACTGGAGTGAATTATCCAAAAGTCTGTCTGGATTTAGTGGGACACTTGTACAATGACAATAAATGCACCTTGAACCATGTACAGTTTAAAGTATAAAATTATTACATAATATTAAATAAAAGTTTGAAGCAGAAATAATTAAAAAACCTAGTTTAGGCTACTTGTTCTATTCAAATAAATGAAATCCCTTTGGTTGTAAATGTCTCCTCGTATTCCTTTAATAAAAGAAAAACACTATTTGATACATTTTCACTGCGCCCCCAAAATTATTTATGCGCTCCTACATTTTTCTATTTAGGAGCACATGTACTCCTTCGGAAAAAAAATTAGCATTGAGCCCTGCATAAGCCTGAGTAGTGTAGTACATATTAATAACAGGCTGCATTTGAGCATTAAATATATGAATATTATAATAAAATATTTGAAATTCAAATGGTATTACAGAGGAAGATTGACAGCTCTAGTACAGGCTGATATCTGAGTTGCTAAATAACTGTTTATTAATTAAAATCCCACATTAACGTGATAAACATTAGTTGGTCAGTTGCTTATATCACTGTCCGAAGTTTAGTTTTCTCGCATGTAGCACACAACAGTAAACTGTCCGTGTCAGACGGGTTCTCACTTACTGGAAACAATCAGTTTGGTTTAGGTAAGGGGTGGCGCCTGGGTAGAGCGTGCAGGATGCAGGACATGACCCAAATTACACCACGGTCACATAGCTGCTTTGTAATTTGGTCATAAACAACTGAGTCTCCTGCCATTCTTGAATTTATCTGACAATTTTGGTGTGGGCCATTACTGACAGAAGATCTCAAATCTCGTTGTCTCTCCAGTTAGACATTTTCATTGGCTTCTGCTTCTGGCTTCTTCTTCACCCTTAGATGTTTGTTTTCTTCTGGTTAGGCCCGATGATAGAAATGTCATCAACACGCCATTTGTACTAGGGAGCTGGCAAGGGAAAGTCCGTTTAATGTCAGGTTCAGCTGATCCAGACATTTGCGTTCTCACATGCAGCTCCTCCTAGTAATAGCTAGATAATTTAAAGTTTATGCACTTGTGCACTAAGGTACCCTTTTTGCGTAGTTACGTTAGGTCTCATTACTTTGTAAGCTCATGTTTTTCTGATGCAACTCCACTGTGTCTCTTCATCCTGTTTCCTCCCTGCAGCCATAGTGGACTCAGTGGAAGAGAACATACAAGCCAGTCGCCGCCTTCTTCTGCTCTACACCGCCTCTACTTTCATCAGCAAAAGACACACAAGCAGCACTAGTAGTAATAATAACAACATCTCTAAGAGCAGTGATAACAATGAAAGGAAGATAGGGGACCGCAGTGGCAGCATGAGTTTTGATGGTAGTGAAGACGTCTATCCCGACTCAAGACAGAAGTTGGAGTGTATGGCAGCAATGCACAGAGCACTTCTGGAGGGATCTCTCAAGGTGAGAAAACAGACTTGTTTTTGCGTATTCGATGCATAGGCTGCATAAAGTCCAGTCACGCTTGATTTAAAAAAATGTTACCATTAAAGCTGCACTAGTCAATATTTACTTTATGGTTTCATCTCACCAATCTCATCAATCCATTTACAGCAGCAACAGGCCGCTGTTCTCAGCAAACAAGCTCTTATAAAACTAGGGATGGGTACCGAATTCAATACTTTTAAGGCACTGATCAAATTGCCTCCTTAGTATCAAGTATCGAAAAATGCCTTGTCATTAAGTACCAAATTTCAATACCTACGGAGCTAATCTCATCAGCGTCAGTGAGCCAATAAGCATGCAGCATGCTTCTACCAAGATCTAATAATACTGCTGATTGGCTGTCTAATGTTACACACCGTAGAGACATAAATAGACTCAAATAAATAAAAAGAGTTGTGCAGTAATGTGTAATGTTATAATTTATTTTCGTTGAAATTGAAAACTGTTGAAATCGTTCAGGAACTGGTATCAAAGTCATGGTACCGAAATATTTTAAACGATACCCAGCCCTATATAAAACCAATGTACACTACAGCAGACAAAGTTAGTTTAATGGGTTTCCGCCGTATCAAGAGTACAATCTGACTTCTATTTACCGAAATGTAATGTGTCTGACAAATTAATGTAACAGCTGTAGCCTACTGAATCTGGCACACCTACTTTTTCCACAAGCTACTTGATCCAAATAAGTTCCTGGTTTAAACATTTTAAATGTATAAGCTTAATTAATTGATATGATATCAATGCAGGTTTATGGTCTCACCTGTGTGAACATCATAGTGGAGCACCAGTGTTAATTTCCCTTAGAACGCTCACAGCACACAAGTTGTACAGTAAGCATAAGTGCTCTAAATTAAACACAGAAAACCATTCAATGTAAATTCTGTGATGATTTAATTAATGTAGTTCAAATTTCTTTAGTTCCATTTCAGATGTTTTTAATTCATGACCACGTGCTCAAAACAGCACTCTGATTCTAATTTAAGCTGTGCTTTACAGGTAATTCTTGTAGAGTTGGAAGAGATCAGCTCGGCTCAGCTGGCTCTCTTTCCAGAGTCAGTACGTCACCTGAGGAAAAAGCAGGGCGCCGTGTGTTGGTGGAAGAACCTGAGAACGAGGCAAAGGTGGAGGACATGTGCGAGGTTGAGAGAGGACGAGGAGAAAGGTGGACAGGACACGCAGCTGTCCCCTTCCCTCTCCCCTTCCTCTAGGTTTTGGAAGGAGATGAGGTATAGTATGCCGGTGAGGGGCAAGAGGGCATCGTACCCCGAGAAAACTGCCCTGCTGAACTTATGATGGGAATATGAACCAGAGAGCAGCTGGTTTCCAGTGCACAAATGTGTTTGGCAGAGAAACCCCTCACACACAGACAATTCAGAAATACTGACCAGAAGCTGTGAAGTAAACGCTCCGAGCAGGGTCCGACTGGGATAATAATTCAGGCCGGGAATCTAACAGCAGTCCAGGCCAATACAGTCACAACAGAGCAAGTATACTGTAACTTGTTTCCTGTGTACTCTTATAATGGACATTCTCATGCTCAATTATGTCTATTAAGTTGTTGCAGCAATGTTTGGGTCAAAATATAACCCTTTTTGACCACTTGAGAATTAACAAACTAGTACAGTGCCCGTTCAAAAATGCCTTTTTTGGAACGGGCGATTTGCTTGGCCTGTAGAATTCTCCAAAACCAAATTGTACCCCAAACTTACTTACAGAAGGACCCCAAACCACTTAATATGCAACTACACTGTATACCCTACTACTGACTTACAGTGTACGTCTACATCAGAGGAAGACATTGTACTACCACATTTACCGGACAGAGAACGTTGCAGATTCAGAATTTAATCACAAAATATCACAATGAAAATGTGGAGTAATCAGACATTAGCCTCATGGCAGTGTGTTACCCACCTGGCCCGTTATGAGAGCTAATCAGCACATTTCTGCGTTAATCAATCAAGATTGATTCATGAGATATTTCAAAAGACAAACACACACACACACACACACACACTTCCTGATTTATTACATTGATGATCAGATATCCCTCCAAAAGACCACATTAAGACACCAAGACCTTGAGGAATACCACATGAAAAATCCATGCTGTTATTTGGAATCAAAAACTTTTGACATTTGGAGATTTCTGCAAGATGGCAAACACTTCTGCTCTGAAAACTGCTCAGAAACCCCCCTCAATACACCTCCGAAAGCCATACATCCTCATCCTCCCATATATCTTATCCAGATATTTTGAGGTGACACCAGGGTAAGCTAGCATGACATTGTTGGTATCCATGAATTCCTTAGATCGCCTGGTTTCATTTGATACCAATATTCCATTAGAGCCCGCTACAGCTTCGTAAAGACAGTAATGCCGGCCGAAATCACCCACGCTCCAGCGGGTCTGTAAGGGTTACAGTAACACCGGTCTCACACTCCAGGCCCATCAGCTAGCTAGGCCACTGTGATTGCAAATGTCACCTCGACTTTTCAAGTAGGCTAGCGCATTTCTGATAGCAACAGGTCCATAAATGCACCATGTACAACGCATGCATGCTAAAGGCAGAGCAACTGATCCAAAAAAAAGGTGGCAGCAGCAGCTCACATCTAATGTGCATCATGCATGTGCAATCATCACAGCGTCTGGGCTATCCTGAGTTTGCCCTGCATCAGTATATGAACTGTTGACTTTCCCTGGCAGGTAGAAACTGAAGAATAATGTGGACAAAGGAGGACTGATGAAACCAAATGATCATGTGTAACTGTAAAATGTACATATGTATGACGAAAAGTGTAAATATGTAAAACAAATACCTTTCTACAGTATTATAGGAGGTCAGGCAGCAAACAGCTTTATATTAAATGTACTGCCATTTATTTACAGTTGTTGAACTAGAGGAACTGTGACGAGCAAAAGCTAAGGGAGGAAAACATTTATTAAAAATGTATTTATTTTTAATAAATGTTATTTATGAGGCACATTTCATGTAAAAAGTGCTAGGTTAAAAATGTCTTAGTAGAATGCAAAAGCTTCCCAATTAGCATTGACTGTAGACTGCCATTTGCGCTTGAATATTCTGTCAAGAAATATGAAATTTTCAAAAATAAAATGTGGAAGGCTTCTTCCATTTTTAAATTGTTTGTCTTTCCTCATAAAATAAATGATTTTGCATGTTTTAGCCCATAACCTACAAATTTCAGATTTTCATTTTTACCTTACATGTGGCCAAAATTGGTTCCAGTTCATTTCAATACCCTATAGAAATTGACAAAGAAGAAGACAAGTAATTTCTTGACTTTGGTAGTATTTTTGTCCAAGTAACATAATCGCCATGTAGTAATATAGTTGCAAACAGGGACTTTACTGAAACTTTTTGAAATAGTAATTGATGGTGCCTTTAAACATTTAATCCAATGTGTTATGGTTGGCTGCTTCAAAATGTTTCATAAAATATATTACAAAATCAAACCCACAAAGCAAACAACAGGAACTGTTTAGCAGCTTTCTCAGAAATCATGGATGTTGGAGCATCTAATTTTTTCAAAATGGGACCTGCTTTTTATGATGGTTTAACCTTAAATGATTACCTGGTGACAATCATTCCGGGACAAAAGTTAAACGTAATTTTACACGCAGTGTAAAGGCCATCAGTAAAGAAGGTGGTTCAGGAATATAAATGTTGTGATATTTTAGGATGATTTTTTTTCTTAAATAGGTGTGTGTGTATATGTATGTATGTATAAAGACATACAAAGTATTTATTGCATTGGGACAATATACCATACATCTGTCACTTTCATATCTTAAGCCAATGAGGTCTAGTGCGCAGGGGATGAATCATTGCACCGCACCTCTAATGCAGAAGAAGTCGTACTTTTTCTGTTGAGTGGAAATTTCATGCAGGGGGTTAGAGGAACAGTATGACATGCTGTGAAGATAAGAGGACGGAAAACCCAGCAGCTCTTCAGAAGGTTAAGGCAGGTAGCAAGCAGCTGTCTTTAAGCCTCAACACTCAGCCTGGTAAGGTAAAATTACCATCAAATTATTTTTGTTCTTTCCTAGAGTAGCCCTTTAAGGAGTATCATTTTGAGTCAGTTGATGTTATTGCCTTTGTTACTTTTGGTACTCAATACTAAATGTATAACCTACAGTTTTTCAATCCACTGGAATCATTATATTGTTACTACACTCCTACTCACAGTCTGTAGGTCTCAACATGTATTTGTTGTTTTTTTTTTTAATGTTCAGCAGTTTCATTATAGGAGGGACTGATGAGACTGTCTGTGATAAGGAATAGCCTAGACATTTTCAGTGGCTTCACTGTGAGGTACCACTTCACAGCAAGGCATACTTAAAAGTAGGGATTGAACAATTATCGGCCTAGCCGATAATCGGGCCGATATTTAGTAATTTGCAGATTATCTGTATCAGTGTTTTATTTTACAGATAACTGATCAAAGTTAATTAATTAAAAAGTGTGCTACTTTGGCTCCGCTACAGCTCTGTAAGCGGTCTGCAACACCTGCAAAACTGTTATCGGTCAACCCCTACTTGAAAGGGATATCTGTGGCATTGGCAAATAAAACAGAAGGCCAGCAAAAATATAATATCATCTTGGCAAAAATTAGTTCAGTATAAAATAGTTTCTGAGTGATGTTAGATATATCTAAAAAGAGTGGGGCTGCTGATTTAAAATGCATAGCCTATTAAGGGAAGGATTGCCTGAAGAGCACTAAGGGCAGTCAACCCGTATTACTGTAGCATTACTAACAGCCAAGGTATTGACTTATATAAAAAAAAAACAAAAAAAACAACATTCATTAAAAAATGAGCCACCAAGTTTGTACTTATAAAACTGTTTATAAAAAGACTTCATCAATGCTTTTTAGCTCAGTTTGTTACAAAGCGCTGTTTTCCTTCTATTTATGCGTGTGTGTGTGTGTGTGTGTGTATGTATAAAAATGCACTGTACATTTTTTATAAAGAAGGAACAAGGGGGGCACCCTGGTAGCTCACCTGGTAGAGCATGTGTATGGTGCTGCTGTCATCCCCCCCCCCCTCTCTCTAAGCTATCATTATTTAATATCAAAAGAATATCTAAAAACCATTACCTTTCTGGTGTCCTAATAGGATATCGATGCCAATCCAATTCTCACATCAAGCTGATTTTTTTTAAGTAGGCTACAGTGCCAATTACAGATGAGTTACTACAGTAACTCAAATTTAGAAGAAAGTACTATAAATAACAAAGTTGATTGTTGTGATAGACAGAGATTTTTATCTATCCATCTATCTAGAGAGCGAGAGATCCTTTAAATTTTTTTACCTTTTCTACCTAAACACAAATCAGTGGAACTCCCTGGGACTTTACTAGGAGTGCTTTGGCCTTTGGCCCTGCCTTCCTTGTGTCAGCTTTGTAGCTGCACCTCTCTCACTTCCCTATATTGGAAGTTTTTCAAGTCAAGAGACTTGCCAGGAAATGTGTCAAGAAGCCTTACTTAGTGCGGCTAAGAACATGAGCCATGTCTGAGAAATCACAGAGGACTTTAACGAAATGTAATCTGTCTTTTCCCAAAAACAAGGACAATGACAGCAGCAGGCTCTGTCTTTTTGCTGGCTGCACTGCTGTCTCCGCCATTCACTGTGGCACACAGTGAGTATTTGTTTGTATTTATTTTTAATTCTTCTATTCTTTACAGACTGAAAAAGCTTCTGCTGTTAGAAATCCTCTCTAAAGAGTTTGCTTTACAGGAAATGTATACTGTAACATAAATCTGTTTAGCAATTGTTGATTTGAAATACTTGCTAAGGTTTTAGCATTTTCAGTTTCAATATTCTTCCAGTCAAAACATTAACATGGCTTATATGGGTAGGGGGGGCACTAAACTTTTGAACCTGTTGGGTAAAGACAAATAATTAGGGTTTGTTTGACAGCTGAAAACCATTAACCTGATAAGTAGAAAGATATATAAAGTTCATAGGAGAGAAAAATACTGTAGTTATGCCACAGCTGTTAAATAAACTGAAAGAGCGCAGGGATTGTGTTGCTGCTTTTCCGGTTTATAACCTGTTAAACAGGCACTTGAGCAACATGCTTGAGCATAACGTGTTAGGAATTACCCTTCGAGTGAGATATCCAGAAAAGATTAGGGCTGGGTATCATTCAAAAATGTTCGATACCGATATCGATACCAATACTGTGACTTCGATATCGGTTCCTAAATAAAACTTTGATATAAAATTTTATAAAATCCATTTTAACAAAAATAATTAACATTACAGCACAAATGTTTTTATTTATTATACAGCTCCTACTACGTATGTGCTAATTTGTGCGTAACAGTGGTTTTCCTGCATGTCTCTAGGACGTGAAAACTCACTGACGCTGATGAGATTTACTCCTCAGGTATTGACATTTGGTATTGAAATACAAGGCTTTTTTTTCTGATACCCGATACTAAGGTGCTTAAAAAGTATCAAATTCGGTACCCAGCCCTAGAAAAGATTGCTTGTCCTTTTAGCATAACTTTTTCATAATAAGAACATCATTATTCACAAATATGAAAAAATATATCATGAAATAAAAAATACCACAAAGTAACCCATGAACTACACGAATGTGTGCATAACTACATTTTGATTGAAAGAAAAACAAATGTACACACATTATGACTCACCTAAATCAAAGTTTATTTACAATATGTACATATTAAACTGAATACATGTAGAGATATGGAAATGTGATGCGGAGATTACAATCATCACTTGTGTTAGTTTAATTAATCAAGTCGCGAAGACTGATGATAAACATTACCTGGTGAGAATGCAACCGAGTGATCAGTGACTAAACCAACAACAAAGAGAATGAAAATACATTCATATAGAAAAACTATCTCACAATATTACAACTTAAAACTACAAATGACAGGAGGATCCCTAAGGATCCTTTATCTGAAGGTGAAATGTTTTATTTCTGACGAGACGACCGTAGAATGCACTATTAGCACAATACAATGCCTTAAGGCGCCGACACATGATCAGCACTCCAAATTGCCTCTGAGTGCTGCGCTCAAAGTTCAAATTATTATAAGTATAACCAATGAGATAACAGGAGGACATCAAACTGATTCTTATCCAACCTAAAATATGATAGGAACCTCTCGTCCTGGCACCTTAACTCTATAACCAAGTTGAAGTTTTTTTTCATGGCGAGACAACATTTCATGCACCCAAACTCTCAGCCCAGGGTTAACCTAAACCTGAGCCCAGGGTTAACCTAAACCTGAGCCCAGGGCTATACGATTCACACCGCACGTCTACCAGCCCTGGGTTAAGTGTAGAATACAGTAGGAACATTTAACTAAATGTTAACATTAAAAGCAGCACATCCCATTAGCCCCATTTAACACTGGCAACTTATAGCCCCAGGTTTAGTAGTTTTTCAGGGAAAACACCACAAACTCAGCGATAGCTGCGGCAAGCCCTTGGTTAAAGTTGCAAAGTAAATTTGCCAGGATTGTGCCAGTGTGAATGCTTTCTTAGCCCCAGGCTAACAGCTCCCTTAGCAAAGGTCTTTAGTCAAACAAAATTATGGTGGATGGGGCTTTTAATGCAGGTATAGGGTAAACCAAACTATGTTGAGAGTGCTTCAGTAATTCCAAAAATCTGACAAAGTATTGCTCCAGTACTAGACACTGCCTGCTCAATACTCTTACATACTGCTGTTAATTTGGGAATCAGACAACTAACTACAGGTAGGCTGCAATTTGATACAAACACTCCTTTCTTCCTAATGACAAAAGCTTTGGTTTGTGGTCTGAGGGAAGCTATTGTTATGGGTGTGCTCAAATTCTAATACACAAAAATAAAAGTATCTAATTAGTTACACCTCCAGTTTCTCCCTCTCATCTGCAGCCTGCACTGTCAATTTCTCCTACTAAGTCTTGTCTATTCACATAGGCTACATGTGGAAAATTTAGCACATCTACATGTCTCTGACAAGTGACAGCTCAACTGATAAGGTAGCATGCTGAGACAACCGGTGGGTCCATCCCCCACTCATATCGGCTATCAATAGGACGGTGTGAAAACATAGACAGGTGTAAAGGTTGGACACATGGCTTAGTGAGCAGCTAAAAGCAGGCCTCATGCACTACATTCATCTCTTGACATAAAATGACTTTAAACAGATGTTAAGGTGCAAAAGTTTGTCAGGTCAGTAGGTTCTTTCTATCTGCCTCATTTAATAGGTAAATAGGTCAAAGGCTGCAAGATCAGACATTTACGGTCAAGTCTCCAGGAAGTCCCATACATGAAAGACGTCAGCATTGCATTACAAAGGAAGTTACAACAATGGCAAGCATTACATAGGAGACTGCAGTTATAAAAATCCGTAAAAGATTAGGTTTTCCTTTTAAAACAACTTTAGTAGCTTAAACATTTTACTGCAAGAAATAGGAATCATACCATTTTGCAACAATGTTAATTTGTGAACAGTCCATAGAAGTAAGTGAAGAACAAGCATGCAGAGAAACACAAACTCCAGCTTGCCTAACATCCAGAGCTGGATGAACTGTAACATATGGTAAGATTGCCATAAACTATAGATTGCAGCCTGTAGTCCTTTAAGACAGGTAATCTATATAAAAAGTGCTTTGTTTGCCAACAACAAACATAAAGATGTCTAGTGCAAAAAAAACATTAACTGACAGCATTGTACATAGGCACAGCATGATTCATAAGCACCTTTATGTGTCAATACAGGATTCACTCAGTAAATGCAATCAGTACATCTGTTGATGCCATGACTTCCTCTAAAAAACTCAGAACAAAATATTATGAATTAGTCTATGACTTGATCAAACCTGAATTGCACCGTGTCCTACAAGTCTTCTTTAATTTAAAACGGTATTTAGTGACACAAACTAAGCATTACAACAATAGCTATTGAAAAAAAATAGTGGATGGAAGAGAAACATGACACTTAAAAAACTTCAGCATAGTTATAGTAGCGGATACCCAACAACATGCTCAGCCGATAACAAAAGGAAGGTTGAGCTCGGTTAAGCCAAAGTCAATAGAGCTTGTGTTTGTACGTTACAAGCAGTACATTTAACATCAAGCCTAACGTTATGTCACTTTCAAATTTACAAAAATAAAAGTTGGTGGAGTCCCATTTTAACTTGCCTGCAAGTCACACACAACGTTGCTGATGGTGATGTATGCACCCATAACACTCATCCCTGCTGAGAATTGCATCCACCTCGCGGGCAGTAGGGGAATGCTATTACAAACACTACTGAGTCTAATAAAACATTGATAACTCTAAACGTTTAACAAGTATATATTTCAGATTAAGTATTATGATTGATGAAAGGACAAAAAAGATTCTATTAGTTTTCGCTTGTGGTTTTGCAGGGACGCAAACGTGCAGCAAACAAACAAGCTAACGTTAGCAATAAACATTGGCAGGTGTCCAGTTAGCTGTCATACCTTGTTTTTGTTCTGTGCCGCCTTCCTTTGTGCGGTTATCCACAGCCATTAACCCCAGGGCACCTCTTCGTAACGCTATTCTTTCGACAACCGCCTCCCAACATGAAAAACAGGGTTTAGAAGGATGCACTAGCTAATTATTTAAGCTAGCAGCTAACTCCAGCCGGCGTTGCTGTTTTCATCCCTCGAAATGTCCTCAATATGTACTTTCACTTTACCTTCGATTATCTAGCTACTTGTTGTGGTTGTCTGTTTGTTCATTTGCTTAATTTGCTTCTCTGTAGCCTGTTTTTCTCACCCACCAAATTCGGTTTGACCCTTAATGATTAGCTACGTTAGCCCGCCATCTGAAGTCTGTGTCATGCTGCGTTCATGTGAGACCATAAATAGGAATATGGAGTTGGAAAGCCCGTTAAGCCTAGCTAGTTAAAATAATAATAAAAAAATAAGAGATCTGCGAAATTTATGATAGATATAATATGTAACGTTAACTGTAGTTTCTCTGTAAAATGGGCAACACAATCCAGTATTAACACTGATAGAACCGATGCAGCTAGATAGCTATCTCACGCCAGTCTTTTTTATTTGCTTATTTGCTTTTAATCTTTTGGTTTATTCAAAAGTTGTAACAACAGCCGATCGGTCTTCCCATAATGCCGACTTTATATGAATGCAACATTTATGTGTGTGCAGCAGTGCCACAATGTGGCAGTGAGAGTAAAAGCATGAGGATGTGGCGCTTCATACAGAATGTAAATGGCTACAGTACAGTACCTCTGAAGAAAATAAGGCATTCCACTCCTAACAACTTTCGTTGGTGTGGGTTGTGAATGTTGGCATTACTGTAAACCGTCATTTCGATTTGTTTTGCTGCTGGATCCTTCATTTCATGCCTCGGCTGTATTGCCTCAAGTTTGAGTTTTTTGACATTATGCATGTCCTTACACTTGTTCTGTAAATAATGATTCATTTTAAGACTGTTTAAAAAGAAATATATTAACTGTGTTGCTGTTTCCAGTAAATGTAGTCTTTGACTTAAACTGTAATTTGGGTTAAAATTTTTTAATGAGCATTATCTTCTTTCTCTTGTCATCAATGCTTGCATGCTTGTGTGCAGAAGTGAAGCTACTCAGTTGTCAGCAGATAAGTGTTTTTTTTATTCAATGCAGCTGATTATTACTGTAAAATAAATACAAATGTATTTGTATGCCATGAATTAGTAAGCAGAATTCTTCTATACTCAAATTCCTTTCAACTTTTTTAGAAAGTACACAAACATGGAAATAGGTCAGAAGGGGTGGGCAGAAACGACGCATAAATGGCAGTAGTTTAAAATGAGATGCCAGGGGGTGTGTGCAGTCACATGCAATGTTATTGGCCTTTCTCACCAGTCTGTCTTTGTAAATGTGTTCAGTGCTCAGTAGTGTTATCCCAAGTAACTTGCTGGCAGTTGTAACAGTTTTTCTGATTGTCTTTTTCTGTGACAATCAGTGTGTGTTTACCCTTTGCATTAAAAAGACAAATGACTGGTCTTCCTTTGTACTATCACATCCAGACCACAGTGGGGCAGCAGACACATACCATGTGAGTGTTGGCCACCTCTTTCTGCTAAAGTGCCTCTTTGTTGATGCCCACACCAACGTGACCTGGAGCAGAGAGTGGAGCCATAACCTGAGCCTGCCCACCGGAGTGGAAGTCAGGGATGGGTTACTGTGGTTTCTACCTGTGCAGATGTCTCATAGTGGATCCTACACCTGTGAGAAAAGGTATAGAAACTCCTGTATGACTTAGTA
Organism: Sander vitreus; assembly: GCF_031162955.1. Taxonomy (NCBI): domain Eukaryota; kingdom Metazoa; phylum Chordata; class Actinopteri; order Perciformes; family Percidae; genus Sander; species Sander vitreus. Next base: position 24,248,535 of record NC_135865.1, read on the forward strand.
GGTTTGACTGCATCTGATCCTGACTACATAGAGAGCTCAAGGCTGCTTTGTGGCAGTACTGAAGTACACATGAGTGTTTCTAATATTTTGTCCACTTCATTTACATCAATAAATAGGATTGAAAGAATAATTATATAATGGAAAATCAATCTACAACAATCTACATTTCTTAAATCAGACCTAAGGTCATATATTACTGGAGCTCAGGTTGGCCTGTCTTGCAACTGTCTCACAGTTTGTCTCCTCTTTAGGGGCAAGACTGGATTATCGAGGGTGACGTTTGAGGTGTCAGTGTCCAGTGAAGAGTGTCCCAATCCATCTGAAACCACATTCCTCACCCAGGAAGTCAGTGGAAGTCTTCCGTGCAAACAGGCAGAGATCTTCACACTGAAAAAAACAAGGAAGATACGATGGATGAAGGTGAACACAGCTCCATGATATCCATGTACTGTTTCACTGCATTTATGTGCCCTACTCTATTTCTTCTTGCTTTATTTAGCTCCCACTTCAGTAGGCTACAAAGGAACAATCTGTGAAAGCATAGGAATGGAAAGAGCAGAAATCACATAAGCCAATTTATATCATTCATTTTGAGGGATTTTGATGTAATCCTTATTTCTGGTTGAAAATAGATTTTAGTTTTGGGATTCCTGCATCACTTCCTGTACATTCTGGCTTGATAAATGCAACATTTAATTTCAATCCAATGTTTTTATTTAATTTAACTTCTTTGACTTTTAATCAGTTGCCTTGTGTAAGGCGCTAAACTTGTAACTTGGTTATTAGTAGGCCTACTCTACAAAAAAAATTGTCCTTATCATCACACTATAAAAAATATTTTTTTGTGTGTGTAGGACTGCCACCCAGTGGAGCGGCCAGGGGAGCCCATCTCTGTGGATGAGAGTGGCCAAATGAGACTGCCTGCAGCCTCAGAGAGGGATGCTGGGAAATACACCTGCTTTGTAGACATTAGATTGAATGGCAGGAATTACACCGCTGCACGCAGCATCCAGCTGGCTATTAACAATGGTATGTACTATAGGTCACTTGAGCCTGAAGTGTCATCAGATTAAATCCCTGATTTTGATTTATTTTTGTATTCAGATTTTTATATTCTCCTAATTTGACATCATTATGCTTTTTAAATCAAGAGACCTATTGATTATCAAGAGTTATTATGGAAATTGTTTACATTATCTGTAATGCCATTTATCTAAAAGACATGCACAGGATTGTAAAAGTTACTTTAGGATTATCTTCAAGACGTTGCAGGAGGCCAGAGCAGCAGGAAGTTGTGGGTCTTGAAAGTGAATGAGTAACACTCACTCCCACTTTGTTTTCTCTGATTTACCTGTGGGACATTCCCACAGCTAAAGTAAAATCCCCAAAGAAGTCATATTTTTAGTTGTTTTTCCCATTTGCTCGGTTTCAATAGATTGTATCATGTTGTAATGTGTTGTATTGTTTTCCGTTACACCGATTATGATTGTGCTTGCAGACACAGTTTTTGTAGAGCCCGAGGTGGTGTTCCCTCAACAGGAAGTGGTCATGGTTGAAGAGGGTAAGTAACACTCTCACAAATAATAACCACTGTCATAGTAACACTATATTAACATATATTATATTAATATAACACACACTGTATTTCTATCAGGTTTGAGTTGTGTCACTTACTGCAAATCTCACTCTCACCTATTACTGCAGGTTTACTCTTGTTCTCTAGTAGGCATTTAGAAAGTAAAATGAATTGGCTGGTACTTTTGTTTGACCGTATATGAAAAGTGTACTGGACATGCTACAATATTTTCCAACATCAAGAGAAAGTTCCTCACTGACATACTAGAACTCTATGCTTGACAAGAGTCATGGGACCCTTTGTTTTTAATCTAAGTAGATTTGTAAAACCAACCGATAACACTAATCTCCTCAATGCTCCTTCTAAAGCAACATTTTTAGCAGGGCTCAAACAGAAAAGCGTGTGGCTGAGGAAAATCAAGTGATAAGTGAAATACTGCATGCTTTCACCTCTTCAGGCCTCCTAAATTCCTAATAATAAATATAGTTTATATATAGAATATAGTTACCATAACACTAACCCAAACCCTGTCTTTTAACCTAACTCTAACCTTAGCTTTTTATAGCTAGCTAGCTAGCTGCTAACTTAAGAGTTGACGCTTGTGCAGTGTGCAGGTTTGGTTCGGTAACTAGGGTCGTAGAAATGCAGTTGTAGAAATGCCGTCCTAGGACTGTGGTCCTGAAACTGCAGCTTCCTCTATTGCAGGAACATAGTATAGGGAATTCTGGGCATTGTAGTGCTTAAATGTTGCCTATTTGAAGTTGGCAAATGTATGATAGATTTGACATAACGTGTCCAGTTTTGCATAAAATCATGTCTGATCATAAAAAAACCTTTGAAATGGGAGTTTGCCATCTATGGACTGGGCTTGATGTAGACGTCAACCTTTCAGGAGATATGAAAGCTCTAGACTTTTACCAAATGTGTTTTCAGAAATATTTAGTTTTTGAAAAGTTTTTTTTTTTTTTTTTTTAAGAGTTTTTCACCTCCCAGTGATCAAAACACCAGGATGTGTAGAGTGACATATTCTTTGTTCTTTCACTGATGATCAGGTACGAGAGTGGAGCTGCAGTGTTTAGCCTACATAGGCGTCAGTGAGAACAAGGAGACTGAAATGTATTGGTATGTTGGCAATAATGAAGTTGACGACTACGAGGGACTGAAAGTGTCCTGGAAATAGTGAGTTTCTGCTTATGGGCATGTTGTTTGAGCCTGAACATGGACATGGAGGAGGGCTGTAAAGCACAACAAGATGAACTAGAAAATGCATTTCCTGCAGCAGAAAATTATGGAATGCTGAATAGCTGATTTGCTAAAGCTAAACTGGATGAATAGCTTAAATCAGTAAGAAGAAGTTGAAGTAGTGAGAATAGTATGAATGGTTTCAATTAACATGAATTTCATTAAAAAGTTGAATAACACCACTAATATATAAAATAATTCATTTTCTAACTGAAATTATGATTAAGTCTGGAAGACTTACAAATGCTATGAGAACCAGAGATGAAAATGCGGAAATATGAAATAAATTGTTTGAAAAATCTCAAATGGATTGCACTGCACTGCTGAAAAACCTGGAAGTTGAAATGTAAAATTGTCAGTTGGAAGATGAACGGCATTACCTTATTAAGCTAAGAGCTGAAATACATTTCTAGAAAAGCTGGAAGCTAAACTGTAATACTGTCAAAAGTGGAAGTTCAAATAAATTGACTAAAAAGGCTAAAAGTATAAATACTTTGTATTATTATCAGACATATCCATTGCATAGAACAAAAAAGCATGACCCTAAAGAGCTGAGAGGTGAATATATTGCCTGAAAAGAAGCGGGATATATACATGGATGAAATCACAAATCACAAATGACACTAGAGGGAGGGAGGGAGGGAGGGAGAGAGAGAGAGACAGACAGAAGAGGGAGGGAGAGAGAGAGAGAGAGAGAGAGAGAGACAGAAGGAGGGAGGGAGGGAGGGAGACAGAAGGAGGGAGGGATAGACAGACAAGAGGGAGGGAGACAGAAACAGAGACAGAGAAGGAGGTAGAGAGACAGAGACAGACAGAAACAGACAGACAGACAGACAGAGAGAGACTGAGACAGGGAGAAACAAACAGACAGACAGAGAGAAACAAACAGACAGACAGAGAGACAGAGACAGGGAGAAACAAACAGACAGACAGAGAGACAGAGACAGACAGAGACAGGGAGAAACAGAAACAGACAGAGACAGACAGACCGAGACAGACAGACAGAGACAGAGAGAAACAAACAGACAGACAGAGAGACAGAGAGAGACAGAGACAGGGAAAAACAGAAACAGACAGAGACAGACAGACCGAGACAGAGAGACAGAGACAGAGAGACAGAGACAGACAGACAGACAGAAGTGGAACGCAAAAGATATAGACTAATGTTCATATTACTGCCTAGTCTGTGAAAGTGTTGTCATGGTAACGTATGACCAGTGAAAACACCCTTTGATCACTGTGATGAGATCTCTTTCATCTGAATCAGTTAACGACCGTGTCACTTGCTGAAACTGTCACCTGTGCCACACTGTAGCTATTCAAAGACACTGAGAGCAAGCTCTCAAATAAAGGCTCAGACTGCTAAAACGATAAGGGGTATCAGTCAAATGATGTAATTGTGACCACCACAAGGCCTTTGTGAACGTATGCATATAAAATTTATGTTGATAAACTTAAAAATGTGGGCATATCAGCGATTTTAAAAAAGTGGTTCGCTCTGCGTTTCACTCAGAAATGTGGAGAATGTTAAACAGGGCAGCGAATGGAGGAAGATGTGGAACTCTTGTCATTTGGAAACTCACTGAGCCAAAAGTATAAGTCATATCACATAACTGAGCAAATTGGCTGAACTAGACAAAAAATACCTATGTATAAATTGCGTATGACAAGTAAAAATTGTGAGTGTGAGAGCAATTTATAGAGAAGGGACAAAGATAATTTTTTTAAGGCTCTGTGCTCTGGCGATGACATCATCCACTCTAGCTCATGCAATACACACTCTGTTTAATAAATAAAATTTCCTGAAACGAACACTAAACTTTAATAGCTTTTTCACAAAAACTGTAAAAGATATCAAAACACTGAGCACACCCCGAATACCTGAATATTTCTTGCTTGTTTTCCTGATTTATTAACTGACTGACTGATTGATACGCTATCCTCCTGTCCCTTTAGTATTCACAAACGAGGCAGGGTGTATGGTCAGTCCACTCTGTCCATCTCTAAAGTTCTTCGTCAGTTCCTGAATATCCCCATTTCTTGCTACGTATTGAACTCAGTTGGACACAAAGTCGGTGTGGTGTGGCTTCAAGAAGGTATTTTCTTCACTTTTCTTTTTATTCTCTAAACATGACAGTGTTGTGCAGGAAATATCAAAGACAATATCAACCCAAAGGACAACAAAAATAATAAAAACGGTTTTGAACTAATGCCATAAAGACATTTCGGCTCTCATTTCAGCAAACAATGCAGGTTGTAACATTTCACGCATTTACACATTGCAAACAGAATGTAAGGATTTATCACTATAAGCACTCAATTCAAAGGACAAAATGTTTCTGCTGTGACATATCTGTCCTCCTGGCTACTGTACACCATACAGCCCAAAGTATGTGGAAACACATACATATCCAATATATCCAAATATCTTTGTGTACTTTTGAGTCTGGGTCTGTTTTCCATAGTTTGGGCTAGGCCACGCAGTTCCAAATGAGGAAAAATCGTAAAGCTATATACAGCCTTGGTGGCAACAATTTTGGAAAGGCAGTCTCTTATTTGCACCTTTGCACAGATCCATAAAGAAATTGTTTTCCTAGGCCCTGACCACAAACCATCCAATACCTTTGTATTAACTGAAACGCTAGACCTTATCAGCCACATCAGTGTTCAGGACCTCACTCATGCTCTCGTGGCTGAATGAGAGCAAATCTCTGCAGCCAGGTTTCAAAATCTGGTGGAGGATCTGAAACCAGAAGAGTAGATGCTGTAAAAGCAGCTGATCAGTGGTGGAAGAAGTATTCAGATCCAGGAAAATGGATTAAAATGAAAAAGTAGTTGTCGGGTTTGCACACTTGGAAGAGCAGGCACACATATGTATATAAAGGTTTACTCCTCGACGCAGCGGCCACGGGTTCAACTCTGACCTGCCGCCCTTTGCTGCATGTCATGCCCCCTCTCTCTCCCCTTTCATGTCTTCATCTGTCCTGTGGAAATAAAGGCCTAAAAATGTCCCAAAAAAATTATCTTTAAAATGAAAAAGTACTCAACGCAGAAAAATTCTCACATTTTAGAACCTGGAAACGGTTCTGTCAATCAACTAAGAGTTTAATCGGCTAATCGTTTCAGCTGGACTTGTAGGCCTATATATTGTTGGGCAGTTTAATTGATAAAAAGAACGTATTTTAGAAACTACATGTGTTTTATGTGCAAATATTTTAATTTGTAAAGTAACTAAAGCTGTCAGATTAATGTAGTGGAGTAAAAAGTACAATAATTCTCTCCGAAATGTAGTGGAGTAGAAGTAGAAAGTGGCATGAAAAGAAAAGACTCAAGTAAATACCTAAAATTTGTACTTAAGTACGGTACCTGAGTAAGTGTACTTAGTTACATTTCACCACTGCAGCTGATTAATGCATGTTATCTTAGGTTATGTTATGTGATGTTGGGTGTATTTTTGTTCGGGTGTCATACCTTTTGACATACAGTGTATTAGGACTTCACCATAAAAGCACTAAAACTGCTCTGTAACCACTATTATATTTTGTCTAATAGATGCATTATACTATTTTTTATGTACATTGTTTTATTCCCCCCCTCTCCTATTCCTACATACAGTACCTCAGGTCTTTAGAGAGCCAGAATTTTTGTAACACAGATTTAGTTACAAATAAATAATATATCAAATAAATTAATAATACAATTACAATTGCCTTTCTGTTTGAAATGTGATATGTACAAATAAACTGCTAGTCTCCTAGAAAGGTTTCCACAAGATGGAACAATCCTGAAAGTCTTCCCAGAGCCCTGGTTTATTCTAGTTTTGTTTATATGTGGTCTCAAACCGAACGTTTAAATTTCCCTGCCTCCTCTTCTCTCCAGCTGACCACAGTGCCCTCTACACCAGCGTGGCTCTCTGCCTCACTGCCTCCCTGGCTGTTCTGGCCCTGGCTGCTGCCTTCCTCTTCTTTAAAATCGATTTGGTTTTGGCTTACAGGAAACTGTTGAGACATTTTTCCAAACAACAAGGTGAGTGTTTCATTTGTAGGTGTTGCTTTTCTGTGGACTTATCTGACTGGACACCTGACAGGAACTCTCTTGTTTGCCTCATTGTGCAACAATTAAACAAAAAACCTCATCTAGTTCTTAAGGTCAGAGCACATTCCATAGCAAATAAAACCAACAGTAATTGAATGAAATTAAAGACAAATTAAAAGATTTGTTGTAAATCTTTAAGAGAAAAAGATGCAATGATGGTAGTCTATATCCACGACCACGTTCCGCTTCCGGGATTGCTCCGTTGCTGCCTGAAATTCCGCCAGATGTCAGTCTTTTTTGGCCGGATGTCCGTTACCTTCCTTTTTCTTTGCATTTGAATTTTAAACTCTGGTGGATTTATGAGAGCTATGGTTACCTGCTCCTCAGATCTCTGCAGGGTAAATCCAGACAGCTAGCTAGACTATCTGTCCAATCTGAATTTTCTGTCTTTCTGTTTTCTGTCTTTTGAACGTACACGTTCCACCTAAACAAGTTCCTTCCCGAGGCTATTTTGCAGCAGGACCATGGCTCTGTCCAGTGCTTAGCGCCGCCCATGACGATTGTGATTGGTTTAAAGAAATGCCGATAAACCAGAGCACATTTTTCTCCCATCCCGGAATGCTTTGTGGACTAGCCAGACCCTCCTCCGCAGTGCTGTGGAGGAAGGTCTGGCAAAGCAAGACTTACAATGATGGTAATCCTCAGTTCGTCAGAAGCTTTACAGAAACAATGCTGTCTTCTCTACAGCTCCAGATGGGAAGCTCTACGACGCCTATGTGAGCTACCTCCGTTCCGACACCTGGTGTTCATCTGAAACGGCGAGCTTAGCCCTGCAGGTCCTTCCTGAGGTGCTGGAGAAACAACATGGCTACTCCCTGTACATCAGAGGACGGGACGACTGCCCTGGAGAAGGTCAGGAACAGTGACTCATCTGGTTCACTTTTAAAGATGTAATGAAAATACCATGTTGAGTTTCCCTGGAAGCAAACAGTTTTGTTTACATTTAGTATTTCTCACTTAACACGCCATGTGCATCGCTTTGCAGAGATTTCTAAATGTACTGGAGATATGAAGTAATCTAACCCAGTGACTAATTCCTCACTTCTGTTTTTTGTGTTTTATTTTGTCATGTGTTACTTCAATTGTTCAGTTCTTTAGTAATGCTTTTAAGGACATTCTTACATCCAATATTTATTATACTGCTGAATATACACTCACCTAAAGGATTATTAGGAACACCATACTAATACCGTGTTTGACCCCCTTTCGCCTTCAGAACTGCCATAATTCTTTGTGGCATTGATTCAACAAGGTGCTGGAAGCATTCTTTAGAAATGTTGGCCCATATTGATAGGATAGCATCCCCCACACCATTACACAACCACTAGCCTGTACAGTGGTAACAAGGCTCGACAGATCCATGTTCTCATTCTGTTTATGCCAAATTATGACTGATACCATCTGAATGGTATGTCAACAGAAATCGAGACTCATCAGACCAACCAACATTTTTCGAATCTGCATACCTCAGTTGTAACGAGTGGTTATTTGAGTCAAAGTTGATTTTCTATAAGCCAGAAAGTACTTTTTACTTTAAGTGATTTCTGTTAAGGTTTGTATGAGGTACTTATCCATAGTCAGTGTATTACCTACCTTAAACCTATCAATTTAAGTGTATGCTATATTTAGAATATTTTCACCACTTTACCTTGCCGTCAGACATCATTTTCCGACGGAGAACTGAAGCAGTCATTTTCAGACATACAGTACTCTCACACATTGCCTCTCATACTTATGTTAAAAAAAGAAAAACGAGTGGATGCCGAGAACAAGTTGGAAAGTTTCCTAAAAGCTTATGTATTGCTTTAGAAAATGGCCAGCTATATTTTGAATATAGATTGTATTTTACGTAATTAGGTTGTCATTGGATTAAGTCAAAAATATATGGCCTTTATCTAAAGAAAAAAAGATTATTTTCTATTTTGACTTGTTTTGTATGCTGTGTTTAATCTCTTCCAGCTGTGCATGATGCCATCGCTGTTACAGTGCGCCAATGCCGAAGATTGATAATTATCCTGTCTTCTGAGATAAAATCTTCCTCTGATGGCAAAACAGACGAAGATTCCTTGCATGCCAACAAAAACCAGCTGTGCTATGAGCAGAAAGTTGGCCTTTACGACACTTTGACCCAGAACGACCCAAGAGTGATTCTGGTGGAAATCGGTGAGGACAGACTTATATTTACCGTACACACATGAAAGTGGTATCAATCTGCTCAAGTCTCACCAAGAAAGTAAATAAGTAGTTTTTCTAAAATTGTGGACTGTCCTAACAAAAATAGCAACGTTTCCTCTTCATTTTTCATCCATCTAACAGTCCTTAGTGTCAGGATCAATCCCTGTGCAATAACCCTGTAACACCAAGCGTTCACCTTTCAGTAAATTATGTATTTTATAGTGTTAAACACATTTAAACATGTAAATATCTGTCAAACATACACTGTATATACTGTCATATCACCAACCTGTTATATTAATAATTCCTAATTCATTCCAGCACCTTTTGCATTTCCCTGTTGATTTACTGTTTATAATCCTCATAGAGTTTTCTGTTTACATACTGTATATGTACATAAGTGTATGCATATGTAAGTGTATATACAAACTTCTATACATAGTAGTTAAATGTTTATGTTTACCTTGTTCAGTGTTGTCCTGTTGTTTTTAGTGGTATGTCTATTTTTATGTATGTACTTTGAGAGCAACACAAATGCCGGATGTGTTTACACTAACTCGGCCATTAAAACTGATTCTAAACATGTTTGTTTGAATAAATGGTCAACATTGTATTCTATTCTACCAGATGGTCCGGTGGATTACAGTTGCATGCCAGAGTCTCTGTGCTATATCAAGAGGAAACAAGGGGCTCTGAAGTGGAAGAAACCCTCCCTTGGAACCAACAAACACACCAAGTTGCGCTCAAACAGAAACTTCTGGAAGAATCTGAGGTACCACATGCCCTCAGCGCCTGCAGGGAGACTCCAGACTATTGTCTAAACCAAGTGAAAAGTGGGATCCAACCACATACTGTAAATTAGTGGACAGAGCATGTGTGACGTCACCCATTGGTTTGTGGAGATCTGCTATGAATCGTCGAGTTTTCCGTTACGGGCGCAGCCATCCTGGTTGCGGATGTGACGATTTTAGACGAGAGGGAGGAGGGAGGGAAGAGCTGCATACACTCTACGTTACACACTTTCACTGGCAATCACATCATAGCTACGTCCTAAAACACCCCCTGCTTTATCGCCGATTTTTAAATCAACGTGACCATAATTAAAAAAATGAACGTCATTCTGTGTTGCAGAAGACTTAAAATAGCGAATGTGACCATAAACTAATTATGGAAATGTTTACTGAGGTAATAAATCAAGTGAGAAGTGGGTCACTTTCTCATAGACGTCTACAGAAACCGACCTCCTTTTGCAACCGCACGTGTCGCCCCCTGCTGGAATTCAGATAGAATGCAGGTTTAAGGCACTTCAGCATTTGCAGCACTTCGCCGAACCGGATGCGTTGTTAGTCTATGGATCCAACATAGACATTGTGCTTGTTACATCAGGGGTCTGTTTCAGAAAGCAGGTTTAGTGAAAACTCTGAGTTTGTTAACCCTGAAATGAGCGAAACTCTGAGTTTTCTGTTTCAGAAAGGGAGGTTAATCAAACCTGAGAGAGAGGGGTAACTCCAGCCCGTTTCAGAAAGAGAGGTATCTTAACCTCAGAGTCAGTTACTATGGTAACTGAGCCTGTGAACCTAACCTGGTCGGGAGCAGGTTTTCTTCAAGAAACCTGGAGTTTCTCTCAGTCTCCTCCCTCTGACACAGCGCGCTTTCATTTCCTCATTCATTCATTCAGTCTGTATCAGGCGCATTTTAATGCAGTTTGTTATCTGCATGAATAAAAAAACAGGGTTGGTTTATTAACCATGTTAGGCAGACTATACGTTTTTTTTCTCAAAACATGGCATTTCCTTTAGTCGACGATCCTGTTGATGAAGAAGCTGTATTACTTCGCAGGTTAAACATACGTCGGGAGATGATGTTGAGGCCCCGACTATAGATGCATTTTCATTTCCAGATACTAGCCTACCTGTTTGAGCGTATCGTTTTTCTTCCCAGTCTATCAGTTATGTAGCCTACATAACCTTATCTGTCCTCATATCACTAACGTCACCCATCGTGGACATGCTCTACATCCCAGATTATTTGTGTCGCATTAAGTTTTTTGCAAACGGCAGTTTTCTGCAAAACAGGAATACTTTGTTCCACAGATTACAAACTATTTATGCGTTGCGTATGTTGTTTACAGTATATTAAAGGCTGTTGTTGTTTGGTAATTGCCACAGTCCCAATTTTTTTATATTTCCTTCCAAAGAACATCTTTACTTAGCTGTTTTCAGTTTAAGATAACGATCAGAGCATAATGTGCAGATCACATATCTACACAGTCACGGTGAGGAGGAACGTTGATTAGGACCAGCACACTTTCTGCTGCCTTTCACTCCTTTATGCATTCAATGTCTCAGGCCTGCAATAACTGATTTGACATTACTTTTGTTTTGAAAATACTGCATGTGTTGAATATATGACAACTGTCTGATGTTTTATTGAGACATAATGTCAAAGTCAACATCCTTGTGTGGGCCTGCTTATGTTGCAGTTTGCACCTCCTCTCCACAGGAGCGAACGGTTTGTTAAATGTTTTATTAGATATTAAGGTTTATGTTGATAATATTGCAGTGGATTGGTTTACAGCAGCCGAAACATTTCTTTTCCTTGATATGAACCTGTATTTATATTACTGTATTATGCTACACACATGGTTGTCATCAGTGTTAAGTGTGTGACCTTATGTGAACACTGTTGCCGTAATATCTGACACTTATGTTGATACTGGTTTCTAGAAAAAGGTCAGCCTGGTTCTTAAGCCGTAAAAATCCAGAAGGTTTCTATTTTGTATTACACCTGGTTGAATAACTAATCCAACTTTCTGGAATCAGCCCAGTTTACATACACTCACTTGAGCCAACAGGTGTTTGGGAACCTGCAGATTGATGGGAAAACACTGTAAAGGTCGACATAACTGATATGATAAAGTGCAGTCTCCTATCCGTTCACCAGAACACAAACAGCGCTGCAAATGAAATACCACTGAATGCATCATTTGCATGAAGTTGACTTAAAGCAAAAAAAGTTTGTTACATAGTGCCCCTACAGTTTGAGTGCAATTCACCTTTACATCTTTGTTGTAAATATAGACAGCTGTAAACATGCATTTGTTATTACATTAATCATGATCAAAAATGAGAAAAAGCCAAAGCCTATTTCCTTGTATGTGTTTAATGTACACTTACCTGGCCATTAAAACTGGTTCTCAAAACTAGTGAGTCAACAACTTTGCGAACACAGCACATCAAACAAGTGCAACAACACAAGCAACGTGACATCATGACTTTGCGTAAACCTACACGCCACTTTCTAAAGCCAAGTGGCGTGTTATCTGTACGCATTTTGAGCTATCCACGTGTATGTCTACGCAGTATACAGTGGACGGGTTGGGTTTAGGAAAAAAAGAACGGGGGGTTGGGTTTAGGAAAAGAATAACGGGACGGTTGGGTTCAGGAAAACAATAACAGGACACGGGACAACAACGGCACGGTTGGGTTTAAAAAAAGAAGAACGGGACGGTTGGGTTTAGGAAAAGAACGGGGGGTTGGGTTTAGGAAAACAATAAGACGCGGGACAACAATGGCACGGTTGGGTTTAGGAAAAGAAGAATGGGACGGTTGGATTTAGTAAAAGAAGAACGGGACAGCTGGCTTTGGTAAAAGAACAAAGCGACGGTTGGTTTTAGGAAACGTGACACACAGGACACGATCCCCAGTCTTCTGGGTGAAAGTCGTGAAAGTGAGTGTTGTTTGACCCATCCACCACCCCAACCAATCTCCCTATGCAGATTTTCAGCCTTTCATACTATTCGCTACTGTTCTTTTCTCAGGAGAACTTGGCGTAAATTGACACGCAATCGCAAGGTAATATAAGTCAATGGAAGCCACACAGCGTTAATAAACATGCTGAAAAACGATTATGCATCTTGATAACACGCCAATGAGGCAGCCACAGTTAGCGGTTAACTGGAGCACTACCAACTTTTGTCAGGATTTGTGACTTGAACCCAGAAGCAGACAAATAGACAGTTTGAAGTTTTTACACAGTTTATTAATGAACCGGAAAATGTAGCAGAATGGACTAGTGGGGAAATCCTCTCAGGCGACAGAGCAGGTTGTGGACACAGGTAGGGAAGACGAGGCATGCAGGACTGGTGATGGCAGGTGGAGAGTGGCGTCAGCAGGCAGGTAGAGAGACCGTAGAACAGAGTGGTTACCTTCAAAGCCCAAAAGAACAGCATACAGGTTTGCAGGCAAAAAAACAGCAGGTTACAAAAAGATACAGAGACAGATTCAAGCTGGACGTTCACCTACGTGACTAGACTTAACTATCCGGCGCCGAACAGAGAGCAGTCACAGCTTAAGACGCTGCACTGATGAGCCACAGGTTTGTTGCTGGTAACTGACCAATTTCTCTCTTATACAACTTATTTTTCACTTGACAGGTGTTGCGTTTTCTTGAATTTTGAGGAAAGAGAGGCTGGGTCCAATGAAGATTAACAAAAAGATTTAATAAGAAAATGGCATGACAAAAATAAGTTTTATGATGCTTCTCCCTTGTGGATTCACATTTTACAGTCCCAAACATTTCTCAGTTTCACAAATATATTCACTTGAAGTTGTGCGCGGTTCCTTGGATGACAACTTTTTCCATTGGTCTGTTGTCTCCAGGTGTCCGCTGCTGCCTCTGCGGGTAGTAAAACAGATGGGCCGCAGGCTCTTTGCTGCTGATGGCCCGCTGATTCGGGCATCGCTGTTTTGTTGTATGGTCTAATTTGTAAAAAAAATAGCGTTGACAGATAATTTCCGGTTCAAAAACCACTCAAAGTTGGAAGGGGCAGTTGAAGCATGCGCAAACGCTTAACCCGATCATAGCCCGGTTAAGGTGTATACATGGAGGAATACCCCGGTTACTGAAGTAGTTCTCTAGGTCTGTTAAACGGGTTATGCAAACTCCGATTTTAACCGGGGTAAGGTGTTTACATGGCGTTTGAGAAATTGTGGTAGTGCCTTAACCCGAATGTAATTTGTTTTAAACTGCATTTAAATGCACTGACTGACACACACAGGCCAAAAACAACACCACATAAACAAGTGTAATGGGTAATTTAACAGAGTATTGAATCACAGTTTGTTTTAGAATATTTTAAAATTAGATATCCAAATCCACTCAGCAGACTTTTGTTGTTCAGTCTGTTCCTACAGGCTTTTTAAGTTAGAACCTTCTAGCACAAAAAAACTAAATTCACCCTTCCTGAAAGATTCTATGAATCACGCACAAACATTTCCTGTTCAGCCTTTCAGAGAAACTTGTTTTCTTATCTTTGTCGTTTTATCTCAGTATATCTTTGGCATCCTGCACCTTTACTTGTTTTCATTTTTGTTCATCTCTTGCTCTATACGGTCTAAAACCAGACATTTGTTTTGGGACAAATACAATTTTTCAAATTTCACTGAAGATTTTGCCAACTGTGACACAAATACACATTATAATTTGCTGAACATCTGCACACAGGTTTTTAACTTCTGAGCAATGACTCTAAAGCGGAGATCTTCAACAGGGGGTCCTGGACCCTTAGGGGGTCCTTAAGAGTTACTGCAGGGACTCATTTAAAAGAAGAAAAAAAATCCAATGAGTCCAACATATTATTAGCAAAGCTAATACCATAAAAAGGTACAGTATGTGTAAAGGCAATTCAATGTTATACAACATGTAGTGGGGGTCCCTGCTCCTTCTCTCTTTCAGCTAAGGGGTCCTTGGCCTGAAAACAGTGAAGACCCCTGGGGTCTGTTTCAGAAAGCAGGTTTAGTGAAAACTGAGTTTGTTAACCCTGAGATGAGGGAAACTCTGGGTTTCGGTTTCAGAAAGGGAGGTTAATCAAACCTGAGAGAGAGGGGTAACTCCAGCCCGTTTCAGAAAGAGAGGTATCTTAACCTCAGAGTCAGTTACTATGGTAACTGAGCCTGTTAACCTAACCTGGTCGGGAGCAGGTTTTTTTCAAGAAACCTCGAGTTTCTCTCAGTCTCCTCCCTCTGACACAGCGCTCTTTCATTTCCTCATTCATTCATTCAGTCTGTATCAGGCGCATTTTAATGCAGTTTGTTATCTGCATGAATAAAAAAACAGGGTTGGTTTATTAACCATGTTAGGCAGACTATAAAACGTTTTATTTCTCAAAACATGGCATTTCCTTTCGTCGACGATCCCGTTGATGAAGAAGCTGCATTACTTCGTTAGTTAAACATACGTCGGGACATGATATTGAGGCCCCGACTATAGATGCATTTTCATTTCCAGATAATTACCTATTTGAGCGGTATCGTTTTTCTTTCCAGTCTATCAGTTATGTAGGCTACATAACCTTATCCGTCCTCATATCACTAACGTCACCCATCGTGGACATGCTCAACATCCCAGATTAATTGTGTCGCATTACGTTTTTTTGCAAACGGCAGTTTTCTTTACAACATTGGTGATGCGGGGCATATTAGTAAAGCCACTGTATAGCAAAGCGCCGTCAGAAGAGTATGACTCGCTCTGAAACGTGTTTTAAACGTTTTTGTAGTGTTCCATAGGACACAAACCAGTAAGAGCCATTAAAAAGGAGTTCCACAGTATTGCAGGTGAATGATGTAAAACCTTTGAAATAAAAGATTATAAGTTATAATTCTGTTAATGATGGTGCTGTAGCCTCAGAATGGGCTTAGTAGGCCTAGGACTTTTTCACCCGCAGGATTGCACCTAAATGAAATAGATTATAGGTTCAATACCATTTCACCAGTAATATTATACTTATGATTACATATAATATTAATACACTATATTGGAACTTACGCATTTACTCTAGCAACAATTTTCTCCCACGCAAATTCACTCTCTTTTGCAGCAGCTGCTGTGTTGCTTTTTTAACGAAATATATATTCAAACTCGCTGTATGTGCGCATGAGTATTTCCGCCGACCAGTTTGTTTGTGGTTGTTACCATGGTGAATCGTAGTATCATGGCTCCATTCATGCTGCCTTTTTATAATGGTGGTGCACACGCTTAACTCTGAGTGAACCTACTCTGAGTTGATTGAACGAACTCAAATTGGCTGTTCTGGAACCAAAAACTCAGAGTTTCCCATCTCAGGGTAAATCAACTCAGAGATCAGGGTTGGACTCAGAGTTTGTTAAACCTCCTTCCAGAAACGCGCCCCAGATTTTTGGAACCGGCAGGGCTGCAGGGATTCGGTCCAATTCAGCCACAAGAGCATCAGCGTGGTCCAACACTGATGTAGAGTAATAAAGCCTAACTTGGTCCCAGCCAAGTTCTTCCCAAACCACAAAACCCAATTATTTATGGATTTATGGCTTTTGGAGCAGTGTTATATTAAGAGAGCAAATGACCTTCACCAAAGTTCAAAACACACTATTGTCTAAAATATCATTATATGGCATACTGCTGTAGCAATAAGACTTGGGACAGGTGGTGGATGGGTAGGTTTAGTTGCTTTTTGTCAACAGTTTTGCAGCAGTTTTTTGTTTTGACAATTTATAATTCATATGTGATAAGTAAGGACGCGCTTATCCCAGACCCTCAAGTAGAGCTGACTGAATGTGATACCTGATTTCCCATCCTAAAAAGCCCCTACAGTATGTCCTCTCCTAATCTTAGTTCATGTGTTACTGTCAACTGACTACGGCTGTCCTCGACCAAATAAATTCTTAGTCGACGAACACTCATATGTGATCAATCAACTAATCTTTTGATTAGTTGATTTAATCAACAGATCCATAAAGCAGAGTTTATTCACAAAGAAGCATGCAAAAGCACTACTTTTAAGCGTGTGGTTACCAGAGATGTGCTCATAAGTTTCCTGGAAATGGGTTGGTTATTCAGCATGAAAAAAACATAAAAAATGACTAAGCGACTAAAGAAATCTTAATCAACTAAGACCAATTTATCGACTTATCGACTAAGAGAGGGAAGCCCTACTGTTAAGCAGGGTTCAGTTTTAGAGGTTGATTGCCATCGTCATGGGGCATTGGTCAGAAGCATGATTAAGCCACAGAGAAGTTCAGTCCATTCAATGAAGATTTATTCAATAAAAGGTGGTGAGGCAAATGATAATGGATAACAACAGAAGAGGACAGAACAGAAACACATGGGTTGGAGAATCAGCTGCCGCCCCATGTGAAGGTGTAGCAAAAGGCTGACTGGGTTGGAGTGCAGTCTTTACATAAGGAGTGACCAGGTGAACTCAATCAGGTAATTAGGGTGGAAACAAAAGCCAATCAGTTGTGAAGACAGGGGAGGAAAGGAAGTGAGGTACAGGAAGTGAGGTAAGTGTAGAAAGCAAGTGTCAAAATAAGATAAAAATAGGAAACTTTAGTATACCTACCACTGACTTCACAGACACTAGCGCCACCATCAGGACAAAGTTAGCTTTTTGATTTATGACCTGCAAAAACAGCTTCTCTTCTCCAGGGAAGAAGGAAAGGAGGTTATTTAAAAAAAATGTTTTACATCCAACGCCTACATTTTTAAAACTCTTACTTTTATGACTTACACATGCACATGGCACACATGTTATAGTTAAGGTAAGGTAGTTTAGTGGTTATGGCATATAAATTATGGTTAGTATGCTTAGGTTTAGGCAGCAAAAACACTTGTGAATTAATAAAAAGGCGAGCGTTAATTCAAACTTCTGTGATAGGATGTGAATGTAAGGTTTAGAAGTGGAGTTAATTCATATTTGAAAGGTGTAAGGCTCAGAATTTAATATAATTTATATTTTAGTTAATTTACTAGAAATGTATTTACAATGTTTAGTCAGTTAATCATTTACATACTTATGTTACACAATTATTAGTTACATATTTACATGTTTACATATTTAACACAGTCAGGATATTCTGTTGAATGTCCCTTTCTGATTCCCTCACATTTACCTCAGTCTAAGTTCTCCCTTCTGATTGGTTAGTTCAGTCACGTGGAAGGTCCGATCGAGGAAGTGTCGTTGTTGTGAGGGGTGTTCAGTAAAGTACCGCATGAGAAAGTCATCAGTCTCCATCCTACAGTTTATTCTCATAAAGAGTGATCCACCACCACATAGAGAAATCCTCACGTTACATTTGGTGGCAGCGTGGTGTTATTTTGGTGGTCTTTGCGCATTTGGTGAGTTTTATTCCTACGAACTGTGGATGTAGTCACTTTTTGTGCCATCTGGATTTTACACTCTTTGAGAGCAGTGGATTGACTACAAACTAGTTTGGAGATATTAATGGACTTTTGCAGTATTTTTTATTTTTTTCTACCTGACGTGATTTTTGAACTGGACATTTTGTCACCATGTCGGCTGATGAAAGTGAAGCTGTGCTGCAGTCTCCTCCCTCACAACGACGGCAAGGTGCTATAGGGACAGGTGCTGCTTCTCTAGCCACACATGCTGTCTTCAGTGCCCTGAAAATTGATCTTCCACCTGCTTTTAAAGGAGATGGGACTGAATCATTCACAAGTTGGTCTTGATGCTTTGAAGTGACAGTGCAGGCTATGAATTCAACTGATACGGATCTGCCTGCAGTGATGGCCTCCGTCCTCCCTACTCGCCTAGCAAATGCTGCATTTCTGTATTGGGACAGCCTTCCTTCTTCGACCCAGAGGGACTATGATTCAGTAAAGGAGAGACTCAGGGACGTTTTTGGACCAATATACTCCCTGCCATTCTTCCAGACACATGTGAATGCTCGACCTCGTAAACCAGGTGAAAGTTTGGATGTATACAGTGCTGACATCACTCGTCTTGTACTAGAAGCCTTTCCCACCTATGACCACAATGCACTAGAGGGTGAAAAATGTTGCCGCTTTGTTGCTGGCTTGGACCCAAATCTTCAGTCAAAAGTCCATGAGATGGGTGCTGAGGATCTTGAGGAAGCCCTGCGTATTGCCAGCCGCTGTGAGAGAGCACGTGCAGCGCTCCAACTGACGACTGCAGGGTCAGTAGCAGGTAGCTATGGTTCGTCCTAAACCTAAAACACCTAAACAAAGTCAAGTATACCTGTTACGAGAGAAACACAGTTACCTGGCTCAGCGTGTAGACTCCAAACCTGAAAGGTTTTCCTCCAACGATGCTCGATACAGTGCACGCAGTGTCTCTCCACAACCCTACCATAACAGACAACACAGCAGAGACAATTACTTACCTGACCAGCATCATGGTCGTGATTCAGGGTCCTGCTATGAACGTTGTCCTCCTCCCTCTGTTGTTCAGAGTGACCGCCAGTGGCATGACATTGACAGACGTGACCGGCATCGCTCTCCCTCACGCCAGTCCTATCAGCACTCCAGGTATGGTCGCCATGACAATGATGACAGATACAGACGCAGCCCTAGTCCTGCTCCACAGAGAAACAGAGATGCAAGTCCACACACTAGAGGCAGTGTTCGCTTCCAGTCTCCTGAAAGATATCCACACTCTGGCTCCAACCGTCAGGGAAACTTCCCTTAGCTGCTGTTGAGGGGCAAACATCAGCTACTGTCTCACAGCCCCGGAATGATTCCCCCAAGTTAATGCCTGACAAGAATGACTCACAACCTGATGATTCTGTCTCTTCTACAATCCTGGCTATTTTTGAGGGCATTGAAGTGTGCACTTTAATTGACTCTGGTTCTACTGTCTCCATTGTGAGCGAAGATTTTCGTAACTCTCACCCAGCATTGAGAAAACGCCCCATGACACCCTCCTCTCTGCCAGCTCGCTCAGTCAATGGACAGTGCCTGGACATTTTAGGCAAGTTAACAATTGGGATCAGACTTGGAAGTCAGGTATGGCAACAGGACTTTGAAATTCTCAGAGGTGCTTGCCAGCCAGTCATTCTTGGTTTCGATTTTCTGCGGAAACGCCATGCCCTCCTTGACCTCAAACACAAAATGCTGCAACTTTGGGACATGAAAATTCCTCTCCTACCCAAAGGACATGAAGTGGCCGCCTGCTGTAATGTGTCTGTGCTAGCGCCCACTAAGATTCCAGCTATGAGTGAAACCCTCATCACAGCCTGTGTCAGCAGCCACACCTGCTTCTCCCATGCCAACTGACTACTGTGGTGTTCTCATGCCCAATCCATCGTGTGACATCATTGTGGCACATTCTCTTAGTGAGGTTCGAAATGGCACAACTGTTGTTCGAATCTTAAATCCCTCCAGGGATGACATTGAGCTGCATTCAGGTCAACACCTGGGTGAATTTCATTCGGCTTCATCTGTTGACATATCGGGTGAAGGGACATGTTGTGCAACCTCCCTTGTACATGATTTAGCTCCATCTGTCCAGATAAATGACAGCGATCTGTCACCTTCCCAAGTTCAGTCTCTGAAGTCATTGCTTCAGAAATACTCAGCAGTATTCAGTAAACACTTCGAGGACAGAGGTCACACGAGCATCATCAGGCATCAAATCCGCACCGGTGATGCCACACCAATTAAGCAGAGAGCCTACAGAGTGACACCAGAACAGAGAGCTGAAATACAGACTCAAGTTGAAAACCTGTTTAAAGCAGATGTCATTGAGGAAAGCTACAGTCCCTGGGCTGCGCCAGTTGTTTTGGTGCGCAAGAAGAATGGCACATGGCGTTTCTGCCTGGACTACAGAAAACTCAATGCAGTGACAATCAAGGATTCCCACCCTCTTCCAAGAGTCGACGATGCTTTATCGGGCTCTGCCTGGTTCTCCACAATGGACCTGCAACATGGCTATTGGCAAGTTGAGCTGGATGAGGAAGACCGCGAAAAGACAGCATTCACAACTGGTAGTGGCCTTTATCACTTTAAAGTTATGCCAATGGGTCTCACCAATGCTCCAGCGACATGCCAGCGCTTGATGGAAATGGTACTTCGAGGTCTCCCATGGAAAACCTGTCTAGTGTATTTGGATGATGTCCTCATCTACAGCCGCTCTTTTAGTGAACATCTCCAGCACCTGGAAGAAATTCTCTCCGGATTCCAGTCAAGTGGCCTGAAGCTGAATCCCTCAAAATGCTGTTTTGCCAGAGATCAGGTACAGTTTCTGGACCATGTTGTATCCAAAGACGGCATTCAGCCAGACCCGCGCAATGTGAAAAGTGTTCAAGACTGGCCTATTCCACGGTCAGCTACAGAAGTAAGAGCATTTCTTGGACTTTGTTCATATTACCGCAAGTTTATCAGAAGCTTTGCACATCACAATGTCCCCCTACATGCCCTCACAGAGAAGAATGCACCTTTTCAATGTCAGGATGCATTCACTTACCTGAAGCATGCACTTACAAACCCTCCAGTGGTTGCATTCCCTGACTTTACTGTGCCATTCTCTCTCTACACAGATGCTTCAGGCTCTGCTATTGGTGCTGTGCTTGCTCAGAGACAAGGGAATCAAGAAAAAGTGATTGCTTACGCTAGTCATGTCCTCACAAAAGCAGAAAGAAAATGGTCAACATATGATAGAGAACTCTGGGCCATTGTCTAGGCCGTGCGACATTTCCGCCACTATCTTTACAAACAGCCCTTTGTTATTGTCACTGACCACAAACCTCTCCTTGGTCTCAGAAAGATACCTATTGACAATGACAGAACTGGTCGTCGTGCACGCTGGGCTCTTGAACTTGATCCTTTTGAATGGACTGTAATTCACAAGGATGGCCACAGTCACCTCAATGCAGATGCAATGTCACGTCGCCCTGCTGACATCAGACCAGCAGAGCAGAGCACCTTCTCCAGTGCTCCCGGTAATCCACGCTCTGACAAGAGACATTCTAGTCTAAGTCCTGTAAGTCTGTCTAGTCCTGTCAGTTCTGTACATCACAGTCTCTGCAGTACTGATACACAGCCGGTTTGCTGTAACCTGACTGGAACACAGCCTCCTCCAACCTCCTCACAGTGTGTTTCACAGTCTGTCTTCTCCACATTTGTGCTTCAGCTCCCTGAAGATGATTTTAAAAAAGAACAACAGCAAGACTCCATACTGTCAGAGGTAATTAGCTGGAAAGTTAAAGGACAGAAACCACCATACTGGCGTATGAAAAAACGCACACTTGCTGAGAAGGCACTTTGGCACGAGTTCCACAGACTTACCTTTCATAATGGTGTACTCTGCCGTAAAGGTTTCAACCCATCCACAAAATCAGTGCTCCATCAAATGATGAACTGGTCATCTATCTGCTGATAAAGTCCTGAAACGTGCTCAGCAACGGTGCTATTGGCCCTTTATGTCACGTGACATCAAGATGTGGTGTAAGCAATTTACTCCATGTGATGCAAGACGGAGTCCCACACCTCATCGGAGAGCTCCAATGAGAACAACTGTTGCTACGGAGCCATTCCAGAAGGTCGCAGCGGACATACTTGAGCTCCCCATCACAAGTCGTGGAAACAGGTATGTGCTTGTTGTCCAAGATTATTTCTCCAAGTATGTCAACCTCTATGCCATCCCAGACCAGCGCTCCATAACAGTTGCAAAATGTCTGTTTGAAAACTTCGTCTGTGAACATGGCATCGTGACATGATGCTTCATACTGATCAGGGACGTCAGTTTGAGTCTGACCTGGTGAAACATCTGTGTGAACTGCTGGGCGTGCTGAAAACACGAACCAGCCCATATCATCCTCAGTGTGATGGCATGATTGAGAGGTTCAACAGGACACTTATTGATCAGTTAGCCAAGACACTTCTTCAACAGCCTGGTGAATGGGATGACTGCCTTAACCAAGTTGCTTTGGCTTACAATACCAATCCTCACTCCACAACAGGTTTCACACCATTCTTCCTCACACATGGTCATGAAGCCAGGATGCCTGCTGACATGCTGTTACCTAACAACACACCATCTATGTCTACTACGGGTTCTCCTGCTGACTATGTTGCACAATTGACGCAGAAACTTAAGTCCGCTTTCAGTTCGGCTGCATGGAACAGAGATCGGGCCCACAATCAGCAGAAACGACAGTATGACAAGAGTGTTAAGCACACTCCCTATGTTCCCGGAGACCTTGTCTGGTTAAATGACCCCACTACAGCAAAACAAAAACTTGCTCCTCACTGGAAAGGCCCATTTGAAATATTGGAGTGCCTTGGATCTGATGTGGATTCTCCTGGAGTGACATATAGGATTCACTACCTCCTGGATCAGGCTGATGAGTCCCAGATTGTCCACTACAACCGTCTCAGACCCTACCATGCTCCTGTGCCAGATCGTGGGCATGAGACACCTACATGTGACTCTTTGCAGCCTCAACTCCCTTGTTTGACTGCATTGTCAGGTGCTTTGCCCTTTAAGCCTTCAAAGTTGGCAGCCACAAAGAGCTACAACTTATCTGGCCACAGCAGTACTCCCTCATTGGCCCCTTCTACTGGCCAGCCCCAATCCCGCTCTCCCCTGATTCAGTCTTGGTCTGCCCCCCCCTCTGGCCCAGTACGCCAGTTTGACACTGTCCCCTCTTCCACTCCTCGAGGTGCTGGTTTTTTGCTACGCCCTGGAAAACGTCCAGTTAGGCCTCCCAGATTCCTTAAGGACTATGTTTTGAAGTGACACAGTTGCTTTGTTGTTTACAGTTGCTTGTTTGTTTACTTGATTGCTGTTGTATTTGATGTAAAACGGGGACGTTTCTTTTGTGGGAGGGGGAGGAAATGTAAGGTTTAGAAGTGGAGTTAATTCATATTTGAAAGGTCAATCAGTTAATCATTTACATACTTATGTTACACAATTATTAGTTACATATTTACATGTTTAACACAGTCAGGATATTCTGTTGAATGTCCCTTTCTGATTCCCTCACATTTACCTCAGTCTAAGTTCTCCCTTCTGATTGGTTAGTTCAGTCACGTGGAAGGTCCGATCGAGGAAGTGTTGTTGTTGTGAGGGGTGTTCAGTAAAGTACCGCATGAGAAAGTCATCCGTCTCCATCCTACTGTTTATTCTCATAAAGAGTGATCCACCACCACATACCGAACCCTCACGTTACATGAACTTTGATCTCCTGCATGTAAGTTGGACTAGCTACACTCCCATTTCTCACCCTCACATTCACACCTTTACAATCTGCTCCACATACTACTTCCTCCATTGGCACTGCATGCTGGCATTGGACATAAATCATGAGGTATGTCTTTTTTCAATTAAAATGTAATGTTACAATGTACACGGTCGTTCACATGCAGGAATGCTCAGACGCATGTGGCACTGAAATAACCTGCCATGCATATCCCCACCAGTTCAAATGTTTGTTTAAAGTGGCTATATGTAACTTTCAGTTTGTGTTGATTCTAGCGACCGCTTTAGACAAAAGTGTTTGTGTTTTTACCACACCTGCTCTCTTAAAGATCTTTTCTTTACAGTGCTGTATAACTCAGAAAATCAATAATTTACAATAAGAGAATAAGTTACAGATGCATCGTTGCATTTCAAGTGCTGCATACGGTAACTTAGCCTACTTTAGATGTATTGTGAGAACCCCAAGGACATTTTACACAAGTACAGGGGGACAAGGGAAAAGAAAATAGTAGGCCAACATGGACTAAAAGGAATAAAGAGTGTGCTAAATGGAAGGGGGACGTAATTTAATCTAGGCTACTGGCGTACAACCACATTGTGCATTGTAAAGTTTTTTTTATACCTGAGGGCCAATTCGGGGATGTTTTTTAATCATTTACAATCCGTAATTGTCTCCATCTGTAAAAAGCCCGACCGAGATTGACTCGGTTTCACCCGTCGTCTTTCACTTTCCCTTTTAGCTTTTAGTTGTTCGTCGTTTAATTTCCTTCTTTTCTGTGATGGCCCTGCCTCAGTATCAGCCATAATTACAACAGATAACTTCGAAAATAAAATTAAAATATAATTAGGCCAGATTCTACTTTCTCTAGACATTCGGTTCTCTAATAATTCTTATAATGCATTGGTAATAGTGTAGTCTATATCCTTGACGTTCCACTTCCGGGATTGCTCCGTTGCCGATGGAAAATCGCCAGATTTCACTCATTTAGGCCGGATATCCGTTGCCTTGGGCTTCCTTTGCGTTGGCATTTTAAACTCTGGTCAATTTATGAGGACTATGATTAACCTTTTCTCAGATCTCTGCAGGGTAAATCCAGACAGCTAGCTAGACTATCTGTCCAATCTGAGTTTTCTGTTGCATGACTAAAACAACTATTTTGCAGTGGGACCGCGGCTTTTCTCCGGTGCTTAGCACCGCCCAAGACGATTGTGATTGGTTTAAAGAAATGCTAATAAACGAGAGCACGTTGGGGCGGCCTCTAGCTCACCCAGGTTGAGTCCTGCAGCAGCATAGGTTCAAATCTGACCTGCTGCCCTTTGCTGTGTGTCATCCCCATCTCTCTCACCCTTTCCTGTCTTTCCCCTGTCACTATAGAATAAAGGGAAAAAATAATAAAAAAAAAAAAAGCACGTTTTCCTCCCATCCCTGAATGCTATGTGGAGTAGCCAGGCTCTCAGGAGTTTGTGTAACAGCTGACTGTTTCCATCTGTTTTCTTATCTCTCTTTCTCCGTGAAATGAAGCTGCTTTTAAGTGCGGTTGGAAATGTCGAGATCTTTAAACGATCTGACGGAAAACAATAATTGTTAAATATACTTGTGCCACATTGGGGGGTTAAAGAACACAACAGCATGTCACACAAATGGTACTATAAACATTTCACACTTAAGTTGCACATACGTTTATATTTATTTGTAATATTTCAACTAGGGATTGACTGATACAGGTTTTTCAAGGCTGATACCGATTCCGATTATTAGTAGTTAATGAAACCAATAACCGATATTTGGAACCAACATGCATATACAGTGAATATGAAAATCTTTAAGTCAAAATTAAGATTTTGGAATGTTACAAAATTCAAGATAGTGTTGTGTGCGGGACATTAAGTCAGACTCAGTGGTGAGTGAAACCAGAGCAGAGGGACAGACACTGAGCTGTAGTAACTTTATCGGTTATCAGGCAAATAAAACACTGATACAGATAATCTGCCAAAAAAAACGGCCCGATAATCGGTCTATCCCTTATTTCAACGGGGAATACCACTGACTTCAATCAAGGCTGAGAAGGTCAGAGTTTCCTGGGCCCTGGTCCTTCACAAAAGGAAAAACATTTTGTAAAATGGACGATTAACAAACATGTTGAACTGTTGTTCTGAAACTGATCTGGCAAGACTGAAAATGAGCAGCCCTGTTATGAAGTCATTCAGTCGTGCGTAAATGTTGAAAAGCACTTACTCACTCACTCCTAACTTGGGATGTATTTGTCTGTATAGCCATCTCTATAGCTTTAATGTCCGACGGAAACAGGGAAAGTATAATCTAGTTTAATAGCCTACTATGTTATAAATATTTTAGATTAAAGCACATTAAAGCATTACTCTGATGGCATTCAAGGAAAAGAAGTTGATAGACTCGATGATATATGTAAATGAAAAGCACACTATGCATACTGTTTATCAGGCCTAGTTTCCTAAAAGGTTTTCTATCTATAAGTCCATTAGCTGCTATTGTTTCTTCATAAACCACAGGAAGTCTTATTGGTAACAGTGCTTGTTATTGTAAGTGCAGCTAAGGTTGTCAGCACCACAGTCAAAGAAACGTTTCCCCAAAGGGACAATAAAGTATTTAGTATAATTGAATTGAGTCCAATGTTGTAATTTTTCAATGTCGTGTTTTTCGTTTTGGTGATCAGTTACTTTATCGTGTTCATATGTCACAATTTCATCCTACAAAATATGACTGTCAGACTATCTAGAGTCATAGTTTTGTCAACATGTTAATCGAACAGCAGTGTACATACAGTTTCTTGTTCTTTTACTGCAAATGTACCTCACATCCTGGTGTGTCACAAACACACACGTCTGTTGAGATATGTAAATATGTATGACATCTATATACACTTAATATACTAAAGTTCTCAAGTAAAACGCACACACCCACACAAATTCTTTGATACAATGTTGTGAGTAGATAAGGAAATTCTAATGGAGTGTGTGTTAATCAATGAATGTGCCATTCTGTCTGTGTGGTGTGTGTGTGTGTGTGTGTGTGTGTGGGGGGGGTGGTTCTTGCTCTCAACCAATCACAGAGATCAGTGATTAGCAAGCAAAACCAGGCAGAGGGGACGAACGAGACAGTCTGACTGAATCCACTCCAGCTGTCAGCACACAATTTTAGAAGGTAAGCAAGTGGTTTAATTTGTACTCCTCCATGTTTATTTGAAACTGCATTGAACCGAGTCTAATTTGGAAACTCACAGATGTACAACAAGACTTGCACTTTATTTAATCAATGTATTATATAACAATATCAGTTCATCAACCTTGATGAAGGTAGGGTACATGTTGCCATCTCAGCAGCCAATAGTTGCAGCATTTTAACAAAAAACTATATTAATCATAACTGCACTAAGAACTAGTGACCAAAAAAAAAAGATATAGCCTTACACATTTGAAATTCTTTATTAGAATAACCCCTTGAGATGTAGCATCTCGTTTTCGAGGGGGTCCTTGTTTTACACCATTTCAAATCCATTCATTCTGATGGTCCAAAAGAGAGCATGTTAGATATTTTTAAATATTGGTTCCGTTTTGCAGCTGTAGCACAGCAATTAAATATTTACACAGGGTTCGTACACCTTTTTCAAGGTCAAATTCAAGCATTTTTGAAGCACTTTCAAGGTCCATTTTAAAGATTTTTCCAGCACCTTACACCACCGTAAATTAAATACAATACATAGTCAAAATTATTATTTAGTGTTTTTATCACATTAAAAGAGATAATGCTATAAACCAGTCCCTCCAGGATTTTTCACGGGAGCTTTTGTAAAAAATTGCGATAAAAGTTGCGATGTCTTTTGTATGTTTGTTGCAATGAAGTTGCAGGAGACAGTGAAAGTTGTGATTCTTTTTTTTTTTTGTATAGTTCTTTAAAAATAAAAAGGAAACTTGTTTTGGGGAGAATAAAACTACTCTGAGCTGAGATTTCTTAGGAACCTTACCAAAAAGGCTCAGGATGCTACAAATGTTGGTGTAATATGAAAATGGCTGGTGGATTTAAGACAAAAAGTAATAATGTATTGAATGAATCAAATTTGAACATATGTGTCAGTGGCTTGTTGATCTTTACATTGTTAGTTAATTTCCTAACCTGGCCTGGGACACACATTCATACGGTTTGATAAAGCTCTTGGACTTGGACTTATCATTAACTTACAATAACAAGCGTAGCTGTCCTCAATTTACGTCATTGTGTCGTCTCATCTCTGGTTTTTCCTGCATCCACCCGTGTGTGTCTGTGACGTGTGTGTGTGTGTGTCTGTGTGTGTGTGCGCGTCAGTCACGGGGGGAACGGAGCAGCCCCACCTGCTGCAGAAAGCCGACACAGAAAGCCGACAGGATTGAAACAGCAGCAGCTTTCAGGGACTTCAGAGTGAAAAAAACGTTACAGCGTACATTGATGTTAAAATGTAAACAGGTGGGCAGGACGGTCTGAATGTTTTGCACGGTCTTTAGTTGTACGTTTTGTTGGTAAATGTGATGTTTGAGTCACACACGTCTCGCCTTGATGTCAGAAACATGGAAATGAATTTGACCCGTTCTCACTCCCTCTTGGTCATTGGCTCTCAGAGTGCATGTGGGACTGCTGGGATTGGTTGAAGTCGCGGGAAACTCCAGTTATTGGTCAAATTTGTGGAAAAGTTGCGGTGATTGGTCAAAATTGCGAGTCGCACCAAATTCACGGGGATTGGTTGAATTTGCGTGAATTGGCGCGATCGCGACATCGTGAAATCCTGGAGGGACTGGTTTATATGCCGTCAATGCCATCAAGAGCATGCCAAACCTGTAGGTGGCAGTGTAATGAGAAGCTCAAGCCCACGTTAGCCAATCAGAATCCTGAAAATAGCAAAAACAGCAACAAATCACTTCCTCTCTCTTCTCTTCCTCACTTCCTCGGCTGCCTAAACCTCCGTTTGTCTCAGTTTACATGCAAACGTGCAAACAAAGTTTTCCAAAATCTCCACTCTGGCCGGAGGTTTTAGAAGGCGAATTCTACGTTTGCGTGTAAACGAAGGGCACAAACGAAGAAAAATGTCTCCGTTTTTCAAAATAACCATGTACGTGTAAACAGGGCCTCAGTGAATGCCAATGTCGCTTTATGTCTACAGTATGAGTATTAATGCAGCTGCTTTCTAAAACATATGATTCTTGATTGTTTCAATCTAAAATCAAGGTGATGGTTCTTTAAATTAAATGGTTATTCAAAGTTGCTGATGTTTTCATGGAAAACTGTTTGTGTTTATCTGTGTGTTTATTGGTGTTAAATTGAACCTGCAGTCATATCAGGAGAGGAACTTGCTGTATAAAAGATAAGCTCCTTCTGTCCTGTGCAGATACCGTTTCAGAACATAAGTTATCTTCCACTGCATGCATGTGCAAACTGCTGATGCATGCTTGTTGCATCTCTCACTTAGACAAACATATTTCACTTGAAATATTGTAATTCAACCACACTACCTTAAATACTATAATCTACCTACTCTTCACAATTTCTGTGTCCTGAATGATAAAATTACGCTAAATATTTTACAAAAGCTAAATAATTGTTAGTTCTAGCTCTAATTAAGATGATGTTTCACTGTTCATGTCCAGTGGTGGAGGAAATACTGAATCTCAGTACTTAAAGGACAATTCCGGCGCAAAACGAACCTAGGGTTTAATAACGGATGTGTACCCACTCTGTCGTTCTCTGGGGTATGTTTTCATGCTAATTGATTGTGTTTGTAGCTTGAACAAAGCTAGCGCGGACCGCTGGTTAGCTTACTACGCTAGTATTCGGGGCACAGGGAAAGTAAAAACAAATCGCTATTTATACCACTTCAAAGGCTCAAAATATCACTAAACTTCAACGGTAGCATAGTGAGGGTCCCTACATGTTAATCGAAGCATTGAGAACTTTGTAAGTGTACCGACAGTTTATTGAACGAAGAGCTGCCGGAGCTCTGTGAAAGGGCTACGAGAGAGAGAGCTATGCCGCAACAGAGCCTCGTACGATGATGTTCGAATAGGCCACATCTCAGGCCACAGAATTTCCTACAAGACTTATTTTCTAACTTTCATGATCGTATCGTTCTGTGGGCATGAGGGACAAGATAGTCAGCAGTTTCAGGAAAAAGCATTGTGGTTAAAGGTTCCTGCAGGAGTGACTGAATAAGACCAGTATGTAACATGTGCCATGTTAATTATGTAATAAGAAGCAAAACCATGTTGTTTAACTTTGAATGTACACTGTCTCTCTCAGAAAATGGACACTTCCCGACTTCTCTTCCTCATCTTCATGGTGATAACTACATCTGAATATTCAGGTAGGGTACTCATTATGATGAAGAGTGCATTAATGATTTATGCAGCTGCAACCATGTGAAAAGTCCATTCCCATTGAACCACACTTGTGGGTGCAGTATATAGACTGCTGAGGCTGCACATGTAGAGTAAGTACCCACTTCAAAGCAAAAAAAGAAAATATTTGCAGCAGACAAGGCCAGAATGTAATGGATGTTATCCTGTCTGTATGTTTTGAAAAGTAATTTGTATTTATATTATGTATTAAAAGGATATGGTTGTAATAGTCTATTTAATTTCCTTATTGTCAACAAGTTCAACGAAAAGACCAAAACCAACAATGAATGTATCTGACCAGTACATCTTATTCGTCTGTGCCATAGAGCTCCATTGTTGTCCAGAAACTATTGAAAACACATCAATCAGACACATGTTCCTTCTTACCATGAAACCACACCACACATCCTACACACACCATCCTGCTGCTGGAAATACTTACTAGAGCACCAAATCCACAGCTGAAAACAGTTCTTATAGATGTACCATTTACTCCTGTTTGAATTACGTTTGCTAAAAACTACAGTGCCCAGCGTTTTTAGGATATTACTTAATTCATTTTTTTAATACATTTTTTGTGAAACTCTTTAATAATATATATTTAAGGTTTTATAGATTGAGGTTGAGTGCCACACAAGTATTGAGATGGCTAATACATTGTTGGTTGGTTCCTTGGTTCATGGGATTTGCTGTTAAAACAAATTTGAATAAAGCCAGCCTTATCCTTTAATACAGCATAAATCTAAATACGATAGCACTAAATATACTTATACATACTAATACAGTTTATCAGTTTAACAGTTTTTCTGTCTGTAACTACAAGTTATGTCACTATTTCTGTGAGGTCTGCCATAACTCGTTTTTCCTACCCTCTAATACTCATAGGAGCATTTTATAAGGGGGCGGCTGTGGCTCAGGTGGTAGAGTGGTCGCCTACCAATCGGAGCGTTGGTGGTTCAATCCCTGGCCCTGAACTCCGAATTGCTCCCAATGCTGCGCCATCGGTCTGTGAATGTGTGCGAATGTTTATCTGATTAGCAGGTGGCACCTTGTATGGCAGCCTCGGGCCACAGTACATGAATGTGTGTTCATGGTAAATGGTTCCTGTCCTATGTGAAAGCGCTCTGAGTAGTCGTTAAGACTAGAAAAGCGCAATATAAATACAAACCATTTACATAAATAAGCGCCCTTAGCAGTGGCAGGAAACAAGACCCACAGGAGCGTTGTCTGTCCTCATATCTAAACGTAACGGTTGCGGTTTTAGACATTTCGTTATTGCAAAATAAGGTAAGGTTAGGAATAGGCACAAAAAGTACTTTGTTAGGTGTAGAAAAAGAGTACATTTGTTACTTCACTTCCATGCGTACGTACTGTACATGACGTAATTACACACACAGAATGGAGAATGTGATTTAGTTTTATTTACGTTAAAGTTAAAATTACTCGCTGTTTACTTTTATTCATTTGTTCTGCATTAGTCATTCGTTCTGCATTAGTACTGAACCTATTCAAGATTTTTTTTTTTTACATAACCAGGAATTAATAATATTGTGTTTGTCACTTCATCACCATTATGTCTATCATAGTCTCTCACATTTTCAGGGACAGCCGAGCCCAAATGCCAAGTCTTGACCATCATGAAGCCGTCATACACACTGTTGGAAGGGGAGGCATTTTATTACGAGCCTGATGATGTTGGAAGCGACCTTTCTAATGAAAATATCGCATGGTACAAAAATGAGACTGAGAATATCCCCACTGACAACAACGAGACTGTACATTACCATGGTGAAGCACTCGTTTTCTTAAACCTCCTCCCTGAGAACTCTGGCAATTACACTGCCTGGTAAGGATACTTCTGTCTACACAAGGTTTTGTCAACTGAGTTCAAATTCATTATCTTTTGGTAACTCTATCTAATGATCTGTTAATACAGTCCCTGATCTGAATCACAGAAAACTATTGCTTCCTCTACAGGGAAAAAGAACCATCAGGAAAGTGTTACATATATAATGTGGAAGTTAACGTCGTCAAATCAAGCCATATGAAGAACTTCCTCTCCGGAGCAATCGCTAACTCACACACTGACAAAATGATCCCATGTCCAGATTATGTCAAGAAACCATGTAAAAAGTTGAATGGAAAATTCACGTGGAACAAGGTACGTTTGATTACAGTGGCACTAAAGTGTGATATAATAATCTATTGTTAAAATACATGTAGTAGTAGTATAGTAGTAGTAGAGAGCCAGCAGTTCTGTTAAGAGTTGCATGGACTCAAATGCAGAACACATGCTGAGCATGTAAGCTTTACTTACTGTAGTCAATGTTTGGAACAGCTGTGCTCTTCTTTATTCTTTGTTACGCCTACATCATTAGGGTTACTTTCTGAGTATACCAACTAGACACTATCTATTTTCCATGATAGTACCAAGTAAGTTGTTCTTCCTAGGAATCTTTGAGGAAATACCAGTTACCGATGGGCTTGTAGGAAATGGTTAACAAATGATGCTTCATTTAACATTGTTTTAGAAGGCAAATTGTATTAAAAAGTAATCAATAATTATACATTTTTATTACATTATTATTTAAGATATTTTGGGCTCTTACATGTACATTTAGCTGATATAGTATGCTAAATTGCACAACATTTACATTCAGAGTGATATCAGTTTTCTTTCTTTTTGTAAAACTATTCAGTTTATTCCAACATGCTATACTGACATGAACGCTAAGGAAATGATTGCCAAGGCCTCAAAACAGTGTAAAATCTTATTTTCCCCCCAAAAAATGCAGGACAACAAAACCCTTCAAGGTCACCATGAAGATGATCTTAGGATTCGTAATGCTAGCAAAGGTGACGAGGGCATCTACACGTGCATTTGTACCTGGACATACTACGGCAAGGAGTACAACTCGTCAGCCTCCAGGGAGCTGAAGTGTGAAGGTGAGAGATAAGTTTGGGTAGTTTGGGTAGTAAGAATCTAAATGAGTTTGAGACCTGTTAATTGATGACATATAGACCAGTCCCTCCAGGATTTTGCGGCCTTTTTTTGAGATTGTTACAGCCCAAAATGCCTGATTTTGTGGGAGCTTTTGTAAAAACAATTATGTAAATTTGTATGTTTGTTGCAATGAAGTTGCAGGAGACAGTGAAAGTTGCAAAAAAAGTTGCGATTTCCTTTTTTTGTATAGTTCTTTAAAAATAAAAAGGAAACTAGTAAGAATAAAACTACTCTGGGCTGAGATTTCCTAGTAACCTTACCAAAAAGGCTCAGGATGCTGCAAATGTTGGTATAATATGAAAATGGCTGGTTGATTTAAGACAAAAAGTAACAATGTATTGAATGAATCAAATTTGAACATATGTGTCAGTGGCTTGTTGATCTTTACATTGTTAATTAATTTCCTAACCTGGCCTGGGACACACATTCATATGGTTTGATAAAGTACTTATTGGACTTTAACTTATCATTGCACTTACAATAACGAGAGTAGCTGTCCTCAATTTAGGTCATCGTGTCATCTCATCTGCGGTTTTTCCTGCATCTACCGTTGTGTGTTTGTGTGTGTGCGTGTCAGTAGCAGGGGGATCTGTATGAGCAGCAGCCCCACCCCTGCCCGCTGCAGACAGCAGACAGAATAGAAACAGCAGCCACTGACATTAGAGTGAAAAAACTTTACAGCGTACATTGATGTTTAAATGTATACAAGTTGGCAGGGCGGTCTGAAATGTTTTGCACGGTCTTTCGCTGTACGTTTTGTTGGTAAATGTGAGATGTTCGAGTCTCGTCTTCATATCGGAAACCAGCGCTCTGGGATTGGTTGAGGTCAAATTTGCGGAAAAGTTGCAGTGATTGGTCAAAATTGCAAGTCACACCAAAGTCACGGTGATTGGTTGAATTTGCGTGAATTGGCGCGATCGTGACATCGCGAAATCCTGGAGGTACTGATAGACCAAAATCATCCATGGGTTTCCTAGCAGAGTGTTCATCCTCTAGCTAATGCTAAGACTTCAGTCAGATAATTTCACAGTTTTAAACAAACATTCTAAATGGACCCAAGTTGATTTCCTGACTGTATATGAATGGCATCAACTGACCCCAATGAGCAAAAAGTCGTCTAGAATATGTCTAAAAGACGTGATTTATGGACATCCAGAAGACGTCCTCTTGGGAGCCAGAATGAAAAAAATGTATACGTCTTTTTTGGACGTTGTATAGACGTCAATTCAAGATGTGTTAAAGACATAATTGTTAGACATATAGAAGACGTCCTCACAGGAGCCAGAATGAAAGTTTTTTATACGTCTTTTCTGGACAGCGAATAGACGTTAATAAAAGATGTGTTAAAGACCTGATTGTTGGAGATCTAGAAGACGTTTTCACGGGAGCCAGAATGAAAGTTTTTTATACGTCTTTTCTGGACGGTGTATAGACGTCAATTAAAAAATTTTATGTTGAGGCTGTGGGGGTGTTTTTGGCAGTTGTTCAATGTAACTAATAAAGTAATCTAACTTTGTTACTTTTAAAACCAAGTAATCTGTAAAGTAACTAAGTTACTTTTTCAAAGTAACTGTGGCAACACTGGTAGGCAGTGTGCAGAAATACTTCTTTAAAACTGTACATAGAAAATGATATCCCTCAGATGCACCTGTCCAAGACATTTTAGTAGCCATATTTACAATTGGAAATACCTGAAATCTTATCTATTAAAAATGACATTGTTTGAAATTAAGAGATAGCTTTCATCTTTAATGAGGTTCTCAGCAACATATTAACAGCTAATAAATTAAACATTCAATTATTCTAACATTCTTATAGTCAAGGTTGAAGGGACAGTTTACCCCAAAATCAAAATAAATATTTTTCCTGTAGTGCTAGTTATCATAGATTGTTTTGGTGTGAGTAGCCGCGTTTTGGAGATATCGGCCATAGAGATGCCTTTTTGATTAATTACAGATTTGTTGTGAGCAGTTTCATGTACAGCATACTAATTTGTAGTTCCAACATGAAACTACTTGCAAAAAAGTCTGCATGTAATCCTGAGTAATTGAGTCATGATTTCTGGAAAAGATATTATGAAAAAAACATTGCTGTTACGTTTTTCAACGTATTTTCAGTATCCTGGAGTCGATGTTGAACCTCCTCAGCCTGTGGATTAGGGCTGCACGATATTTTGTTTCATTGTCTACATCGCGATGTGTGTATGCACGATAGTCACATTGCAGGACGTTGCGATGTTGATGCTAAAACTTTTTTGCTGCTTGATAGAAAAGTAAACTTTCACCGTGCTACGGTGGCCCTGAAGTGCAAATCACAACAGCAAATAGAAAAACGCAACGCCAAATAGGAAAACAAAATGGCAAATAGGAAAACACAGCGGCAAATAGGAAAACACGACAGAAAATAGGGAAACACGACAGCAAATATGAAAACACTTCAACAAATCATAAAACACAACGGCAAATAGGAAAACACGACAGAAAATATGAAAACACGACAGCAAATATGAAAACACGAAAACACGACAGCAAATATGAAAACACGACGGCAAATATGAAAACACGAAAACACAACAGCAAATATGAAAACACGACAACAAATATGAAAACACGACAGCAAATAGGAAAACACGACAGCAAATATGAAAACACTTCAAGAAATTTTAAAACACAACGGCAGAGGACCGACCCTCCTGATTGGACAGACGGACTGTCTGTCTTTTAACAGGAAGGAGAGGTGAAAAACACAGAAACGTGCCTACTTTTAACAGAGAGACAGTCCGTCTGTCCAATCAGGAGGGTCCGTCCTCTGCTAGATAGGCCCTACCTTTTCCGGTAGAAGTTAATGCCGTTGTGTTTTATGATTTGTTGAAGTGTTTTCCTATTTGCTGTCTTGTTTTCCTATTTGCCGTTGTGTTTTATGATTTGCTGTTGCGTTTTTCTATTTGCTGTTGTGATTTGCACTTCAGGGCCACCGTACCATTCTCCTTTTACATGTTACCGGCGACCCTTCCTCTTTAAAACAGGTAGCCATGTGGGCAACGTGTGTATGTGACGTATGAGCCTAGATTGATAGTCTGTCCCAACTAACGTTACGGTTCGGAGCGGCAACGCTGGAAGCGTAACACTTAACTACAACAGCAGTCTGTGTCTGATATAACGTCATTTACACTGAGTAAAGTGTTCTTGGATACACAGTTTGTTGCTTGTGTGTGACATGCAGGCTCTGCGTGCACAGCAAACCACCAATCACAATCAATGTTGATGAATTTATCAAATAACCAAAGCAGGCCCCGCTAGTCGACCACAACCTGAAATTTAGAGGGAGCAACATGCATGCATTATTATTAATATGATTGACTTTAGCCTGGATTGATAGTATATGAATACAATGGTGTCACATCAGTCAACTAGTGTATTTCTACCTAATTTCCCCTCTCCAAAATCTCTTTAGAAGAGTAGTCACAGCGCGTACTTGCTTTGGTTGTTTGTAAAGCATTAAAGTTCAACAAAGATTATTTAGATTATTAGAAACTTTCCTTTTTTATTTTCTATGTAAATGCACTCCACTACGAAATCAGTATTATTAATTATTTATTATTTCCAAATAGAGCTATTTACTGTATGCCACCTTGCACAAATGTGTCTTTTTTTTCTTATCGCAGAAAAAAAAAAAATATCGCAATGTCAGTTTTTTTCCAATATCGTGCAGGCCTACTGTGGAGGGAGAAGAGGTGCTGTCTTGCAGTACAGGGACATGTAAAGTGGTCTGCCTTGGCACGGGAAATATGTTCTGTGCCCTTGCTTTCCCACTTTAAGACAGCAGCTGCAATAATAAAGAAAAATGTTTCTCAACAGTAACAAGTATCAAGGTCTGATTTAACCTAACCACTGTATATTCTTAATGGTTTGTTAAATCCCTTTGACATATAAAACACATGAAGTTATATCAGTAATATTATGGTGTAACATTTCAGTGCCTGAGCACACCCTGGTACAGTTACCTGTGGTAACATTAGCTACAATTACCCACACTAGAGACAGTTTAGAACTAATTTTACTGTTGGATAAAAATCTTTGCTCACAGTAAAAGTGACAACTTAGCTACGTCGTAGTTATAGGCCTGTTGGTACACAGTAGGACCCTATCGACGACTTTTTAAGTTAATGACTGCTCAATTCAAAACATTTGATAAAATATATTAACAAACTTCTTTAAAAGTCCTTTTAAAAACGAGGCCACAAAGACAACACCTGCCAGGTAGTCTGTCTGTCTGTGCTTCATTCAAACGGACCAACTTCATACTACAAACCCAGCTGAAGATTATAGCCAGCGTCAACGTCTATTCTCAACTACTTATGTCTGTTAGTCGACGTCTAGATTATGGCCTGACTGGACATCATTTATCAGTGTTATTTATCAACTAATTCTGGTTGTCAATGGACGTTCAAATCATGGCCTGGACGGACGGACGGGATTTCAACCTGTTTAGTACGTCCACAGACGTTGCTTGCTCAGTGAAGTTAACAAGGGGCCAGGCTGTTGCCTAGCAATGGAATTCCATTGAAAAGGTCTATAGACTGATTCAGCGAACGCTCTGATTTGTCATGGTGATGCGTCTGGCCCAAAGTTAACTTCCAGTCTAGCTGCATTTGTTTACCATTTAGCTAGGTTTTACTGGCGAATGTGGCACCGACTGCAAGCGCATGCAGTGAAAGTGAGACTGATGAGCAGACTGAAGTTGGGTCTGGGTTGTCGCACTGTTGGGTGCAACCTGACCTCAGGAACAAACGCAATCTCCAAAATAAAAATGTTTCAGTTTCCTAAAGAAGACAGGAGACGGCAAGCATGGATCACTGCTGTGCGAAGAGTTCAAGGATCTGTAGCACCCACTTTTGTTTCAGGTAACAAACTCATGTTAAGTGATAGCTAGCTGCCAGTAAAAAAAAAACTGCAACAGTTATAAATTACCTCACTAAATTGATTGTAGCTACCTAGCTAAACTGTAACGTTAGATCAATGCTACGGTGCCAGTGTTGTAACGTTAGTTGATACGCTTTAGCTACATTATGACTAGTATTGTGACACCCGTTTCCAATTACTTGACAGTGTTACATTACCCGAGTATTTTCTGTTGTGGTAATCTAAGAAAGATTACCCAAAACATAAGAGCAACATTGTTTTTCCATCAATGTACGCTATACAAATAAATAACCTAAAGTTACAGTAATTTAATTGCGCCAGTGTGCTGCCCTCTAGACCCAGTTTGTGTCTCATGTGATCATGGTTTTTAAGCAATATCACAAAAAGAGTGCACTTTTTTACACAGGAATGAACATGTACACAGGGATGTACAGTACATGTAACCATATGTATGGATTATGCCAGAAATGTATGATGCTTAGCAATGTACAGTATTGTGAACACTGTTTCCATCACTTGTTTTATTTAAGGTGCAACATCAGTGGACCTATGTCACCCAGATTATGTTCCATCAATATTTGCACACAAATAAGACATCCACGGGAAGCCAGGGTAGACAATCTCTAGTTGTGTCCATCGATTCACCTTCCATAGAGGTCACCCACTTCTGCTACTTGGGTGGAGTGATATGCTTTGCAGCACCTGAGAAGCCCCGAGCAGATCAGCAATGCTTCGCCTTTCTGAGAATATAGTTCCCAGTTTGTATACGGTTAGAAGATGGCTGTGTCTCATGTGACGTTGTTATTTGTACATGCTGTGACTATACAAATCACAACATCTAAATAGGAACATGTTGGCATTATTTTGTCACTTATTCGGAGCACTAGGCTAGTTGGAACCGATTACCTTCAGGATCTGTGCTAGGCTAAGCTACCGGTGGAACGCACGGAGATGAGAAGGGCTATGTATGGACTTATCTAACTGTGGGGGTTACGGTGAATAAGCCAAAGTCCCAATAAGTCGGCGTGTTCCTTTAACATTATGGTTAACTGGTGGATTTGTTGGAGACATGTGAACCATAACTTACCTTCAGGGCTTTATAAAGCTTCTTTGGTGACCCATCTGGATTTAGTGCGGGAAGACGAGGGGAGCTTGTAGCCGCATATTCTTGCAAGCCACTCTGGAGTCCATCCTGGACACACTGCTCCACAGTAACCAAAATCGTGCCCACATGACTACACACCTCTCCATTGTGGCGTAGATCCAGATAGACATTCAATTATCAAATGGATAAGTGGCAGTAATGAAAAAGCTGATCCAAATGCTATTGTCAAATGTACCGTTAACTAACTAACGTTATATACGCCATGCAGTTGCAATGCCCGCTTTGGACTTCGCCGGACTTTTTCGCAACAATCCAGGCGGAGTAGCGTTTAGAAAGTGTTTGACCTGCCTCGATTTCCCCGTAAACGACACAGGTATTTCCATTTTTGTAGGTTAGGATGCTTTTAACTTTTCCGTAACGAAAATAGTTGTAGGCATCCAAGCCGCGATAACGCCTCTCTTGTATATACACATTCGCCCTCAACTAGATATTCAAATATGTGTATCTGACCAACCTCCGGTAAATCCGACGTAGAGACAAAATGTTTTCTCATCATTTTGTCGAACGGGTCTGGTAGTGTAACTTTATCGCATTTGAGTTAGGCCACCTAACGCTTCTTTTCTTCAACTGGCAACCCCAAATAATACTGGCTAGACATAGTTTTAACTACAGTAACAAGCTAACGCAATTCACTTGTTGTTGTTGGCGGAAGTCTGCCGGAAGTGAAGTTTGGGCCATAGTAACGCACATGCGCAGTACCGTTTGTTTATGTTGTTACCGTTGAAAGCGTCTATACAATACAGAACACTAACATAACTCAGAACAAGGAGGTGAACAAGGCATTTGAAGCCATGCAGGCCTACATTCTCCCACCATACAAAGAAATTAGTATTTGATTGTACTGATAAATGTATGGACATTTGTGATTATATTCATTATATATATATTGATTATATAACTTTATCATTTGTGGGTATTCTAAGAATTGCATTGTTTCCTTTTGTCTTATTTGTGGCAGGTTTAGCAACCGCAAAAGCCACGTAATCCTTTTGAGAATTTGCCTGCAAGTGATTTTATTTTACCTTAGCATCTCATTCGTAAGCATAAGAGAACGGAAAGGCGGACTCATCATCGTTTTGTTTTTGCTTGCCTGCAGAAAAATTTGTCTACCGTGACTTAGTGATCATCGCTCCGAACAACAAGGAGCAGTTGGCCGATAAAGGTAGGAAAACTTCCCCTAATAACACCACAATGCTGTCATAACTGCAAATACAACAATTCCGGTACTGACTAAACCACTTACACCTTACATTTTCAGTGAGATATCTGTGAACTGTTAGAATTGTGCTGTATTTTTGTTTAATCAAACAAGAATTGTTAGTACTATGGTAAATGCCAATAGAGATTAAGGATAGACCGATTATTGGCCCTGGTTGATTATTGGGCCGTTTTTTGGAAGTTTGCAGATTATCTGTATTGGCGTTTTATTTGCCTGATAACCGATAATGTTAATTAATTAAGTGTCTGTCCCTCTGCTCCGGTTTCATATTAGAATATTCGTATTTAGAGGTTATACCAGAATAGGTTTATCTGGTTTAATTTTCACTAAACACCATATTTGTGTTTCACCTCTTTTCACCCTGTGTGTTGAGCTCTCTGTTTTAGCTACAGAGTGAGACATCTCACTTCGGTACCATCTTTGTTGGTAGTCGCACATGCGCAGTAAGTACTGCTAGCTTGTCAGAAGCAGAGTATGAGGGAGTACCAGTGCTAGCAGCTAGGTGAGCATTATAACGTGTGTTACAAAGTGACACATGTTCGTCACGGAAGTAAAGGCTGGACTACAATAGAGCAGTTTGGAGCAGTTTGTGAACAGTGTTTTCTCTGGAAGATGGTAAGTCCCTTTGGGGTGGACCTTGGGCTTTTTCACTTTGTACACCTATAATGTGCACAAAAAGATATATAACACAATAAAGGAAAGGGAAAAAGCCAAAAAGCACAATATGAGCATTTAAGATTATATGTATCAAATTTTGAGTGCACGACTATCCTGCTTACCCAGAAATATTCATAAATAATAGGGGTGTGCAAAAAAATAGATTCACATTTGAATCGCGATTCAAGCTCTACCGATTCAAAATCGATTCATAGAATTACAAAAATCAATTAATATTTTTTTTTTTAAGTATTTTTAAATTGTATGTCTACTGCAATCACATGGGAAAAGTAACTACATTTACAGACAGTGAATCGTTTTTTTTTTAATCGAGAATCGTTTTTTAATCGAAAATCGATTTTGAATCGAATCTTGAGCCTGAAAATCGATATCGAATCGTAACATTTTCTGAATCGTGCACCCCTAATAACTTGATGATGTGAAAACTTGTTCTACCAGGCGTTGGGATCAAGCTGAACTGCTCAGTTTTCTGTGGGACAACCAAGATAAGTGACTGCAGTGCTAGCTGGATGGTTGATGGAATCTCTTTCAACCAGAACAATGGATACAATCAAACCACCAAAACGTAAGCCTCATCAAAAGCAGAACTGCAGTTATTCAAGAAAAAAAATGTCACAACATGTGTGAAATGTGTGAAAAATTGTCACTACAAAAATGTGACCGTTATCATTTGTGTTATTCCACATTTTTGTAATACTAGTACAGTGCCCATTAAAAATGTGCCTGCTTGGAACGGGCCGATTGCTTGGCCTGCGGTATTGCTGCTTGTAGAATTCTTCAAAACCAAATTGTACCCCAAACCACTTAATATGCAACTCCATTAATATATCCTACTACTGACTTACTGTGTAGGCTACTTCTACATCAGAGGAAGAATGACATTGTACTACTATACAGTCCCTCCAGGATTTCGCGATCGCAACAATTCACGCAAATTCAACCAATTACCGTGAATTCAGTGTGACTCGCAATTTTGACCAATCACCGCAACTTTCCCACAAATTTGACCAATAACCGGAGTTTCCCGTGACTCCAACCAATCACAGCAGTCCCACGTGCCAGACTTAGCGTCAGTATGTGACTCTGAGAGCCACTGACCAAG
Source organism: Sander vitreus (assembly GCF_031162955.1). NCBI lineage: Eukaryota > Metazoa > Chordata > Actinopteri > Perciformes > Percidae > Sander > Sander vitreus. The sequence goes on from NC_135865.1 coordinate 24,291,104, forward strand.
CAGGAGTAAGAATGAGTTGACGTAACACACATGTCGCCAAATTCATTTCCATGTTTCTGACATGAAGGCGAGACGTGTGTGACTCAAACATCTCACATTTACCAACAAAACGTACATTTAAAGACCGTGCAAAACATTCAGACCGTCCTGCCAACCTGTTTACATTTTAACATCAATGTACGCAGTAATGTTTTTTCACTCTAAAGTCGCTGAAAGCTGCTGCTGTTTCAATCCTGTCGGCTCTCTGCAGCGGGTGGGGCTGCTGCTGAGTTCCCCCCCGTGACGCACGCACGCACGCACACACCACTTATTTGATAAGGGCCACCATTAAAGGGTTAGTTTTCCAAAATTACAATGGTCTAGTAATGCATCTATTTTACAATAATCTTTGACTTACGTTTTTATCTGAAAAAGTCTGCAGAATTGTTGACCAGAAATATGCCCAGAGATGCCCTGATATTTGATAGTAGTAATCTTTTTTTCTGGCGTTAAAATGTCTCTTTATTGTATTTTTGTGAATCTAAAGTTTATTCAAAAGTGAAGCAACATTGCTTCACTCTATCTTGGCCAGCGAGGCTAACCTAGAATAACTTAATTCCACAGCAGTGGCTGCAGCCAGAGCCCACAGTGGAAGCCCCCTCGCCCACCAGAGCCCATGTAGTCACTTAATACAAAGCATATCAAGCTTTTTGAATTGTGGTCTATTTGGAAAGTTACAGTATTTGAGATACTTACAATCGCTGTGGGTGCTAGCTCAAACACAGCGTTCGTGATTCGACTGCCCATGACTGGTTTTCAAGATGGCGCCCGCATATTCCGGGTTGACGCTGGTCTGCGATGCACGTGTAGCTTACTAGCTCTGCCTCAACAACACCTTAAACTTAACATTTTACTTAATAAAATCAACCAACCTAGCTCAAAATCGAGACGTCATGGCACAAGGAAAGACGGGAGGCAAGCGAGAAGGGGACTGCTTGTCACCATTAAAGAAAAAAATGATGATAAGCATGCCGAAGGAGGACCTTGACGACGCAATTGCCACAGCAGTGAATATGGCGCTGAAAGAGCAACAGAGTGCCCTCAACCTGATGATACAGTCCGCGGTAAAAGAAGCCATTAATAGCATCTTAATCCTGCAATTAGCAGAACAAAAAACTCAGATACAGCATGCAGAGGATACCATGGGTGTATTGGCCAAAGATGTGGATAGTTCTCAAAAGGCTATTCAAAATAACACTGCTAAAGTTGACTCGCTACAGGCTGCACTGAGGGCTAGCAAGCACCAAGTTAATGGTCTCCACCAACAAGTTAGCGATCTCACCTCTAAACTGACCCAGATGGAAGACCACAGCCGATTGTCTAACCTCAGACTGGTGGGGCTGAAGGAGAGTGAGGAAGGATCAGATCCCGCCGGCTTTCTGACTACAAATCTACTTAAGTGGATACCAGCGTTGCAAGGCCGACCTGTCCGCATAGAGCGAGCCCACAGACTTTACAGCGCAGAGAAGGATGCTAACAACAACCGTCCACGTACATTGATCTTCAAGCTACTGGACTATACCGATCGCCAGGCGATTCTGAAGGTAGCCAGAGCCCAAAAGATTAAGCATGCTGACCACGACCTGCTGTTCTTTCCCAACTACAGCAAAGATACAACCACCAAAAGAAAAGCTTTTGTCCCAATCTACAAGAAAATTACCTCACTTGGATTACAGCCATTTCTGCGCTACCCAGCCCATCTTAAGGTTACTTTCCAGAAAAGCCTCAACTTTCATACCCCATCCGACGCAGAGAACTTTCTTCGCAACACTTTTCAGACGTCCTCCAGTCTACAACTCTGTGGAGTTTCACGGCTGCAGGAACCAGATGAGATGGAGGCAGCCTCTCCGCAATAGCCTCTAAGCTAGCCTAGTGTCATGTAAGCTTGTACTTCTTGGTATAGGTTTTGTTTATTTTATAAATCAATACCACTTGAGCTGTAAATAACACTAATTCAGCTAAGTCATCTAATGTTAATTTACAGACTGCTCCAAGTCTGCCAGGGCCTCACCAGCTTATTTTTCAGTTTAGCGCCTTTTATCGGTTGACTTATGATCTCCCCAACTGCAACGTTATGGGTTTATTTGTATTTCTATACGGGGAGTATCAGTTCAATCAACGTTATTAAAGGTTGTTGGAGACTGTGTTGCATGTCTGCGTAACCAGAATGGTTATGGCGTGTGTGTTGTTGCAATCCTTGAGCTCTACGAGTCTGGCGGTTTGCGTGTGTGTACATAGTTATGTTGTGTAATTCATTTGTTTCTGATACAGTACGACGAGATGCTCTTACTACTCTGTATTCCAAGTGTAACGCTAATTAGATGGCCAACTTGAATATTATCAGCTGGAATTTCTCCGACGTAAACAAGTGTCTATCGCATTGATTCAGGAAATGCACCTGACAGAAAATAACATACAGCGGTTCCAAAACAAACACTACAAAGTTATAGCTCACTCGTGCGCCTCTTCCAAGTCAAGAGGTGTGTTAATTCTTGCAGAAAGAAAATTACAATATGTAGTGGTGGACAATGGAAAAGATAATGATGGTAGATTTGTGTATATTCTACTTGCTATTAATTATGCAAAGATTTTGGTAGCCAACATTTATGCACTAAACATGTTTGATGTTAATTTTTTACCCTCCATCAGTGACTCTTTGTTGAGATACCGTGACTGTCATAGTATTATAGCAGGCGATTTTAATGCAACAGTGTGTCCAGACTTGGATAAGTCCAGTAGTATATCCTCTACCACACTGCCTCCCTCAACACTGTCTCTCAGGTATTTCCTGGCAGGAAATATCTTGCAGGAGCAATTAACAATGCCTTCAGTAACCAACATAAACCTACTCACTGCACTTAGAGGGGAATACCAAAGTATATCCCTTGAAAAAGCAGAGTTCATATTGCATAGAACAAAGCAAAGATACTACTATGATGGTGACCGTCCAAGCAGGCTACTAGCCCTCAGACTTAAACAATGTGAATCAAAAGCACTAATCAATGCAATTCGTACAACAGAGGGCCAAGTTGTAACACAACCTGATACTATTAATAACGAGTTTAAAGCTTTTTACCGTAACCTCTATTCATCGGAAGGTCGACTGGATGCAGAGAGGTGTGGCACATTTCTTCACAGTCTAGCATTGCCTACATTAGATAGTGATGACATGGCAGGCCTGGAAAATCCTATATCATTGAAAGAACTTGAATCAGCAGTGACATCCTTGAATAGAGGCAAATCACCTGGTCTAGATGGCCTACCCCCTGAATTTTATGTAGTGTTCTGGGACCAGGTAGCACCATTAATATTAGACTCTATAAACTATGCAATTAAACAGGGATCATTTCATAGAGATCAAAGGAATGCATTGATTACCGTCCTCCTTAAAAAAGGCAAAGACCCACTGGAGTGCTCCAGTTACAGGCCTATCTCACTGATTTGTGGAGATATGAAAATCCATTCTAAGGTGCTGGTCACTCGTATTGTTTTGGTGATTGAAAAGGACTGTATATATATATATATATCGTGATTGGTCTTTAAAAGATTGTGGCCACCAGGGGGCATCGATCAGAATGCAGACAAGATGTTCCTTTTAGCTGGTTTATTGAAATAAATGATCAAGTGTGTGTGTGGTTCTGAAACAGAGATACAGGCATAAATCAGTATATATAATAATTAGATGTCTAGCAGGTATATAATAAAACAAACACAATCAAGAAGTTACATTATAATTTTGTTATATATGACTTAAATGCAGTGTCATAATAAATGCTCATTACTAAGCAAATACAAACTTAGATATGCTTTAGTACATTATATCTCTTCAAAGATTAATTTGCTGCACATTAATTGCAACGATACACCACATGCTAAATTAAGCTGAACATATAATAATTATGAATTGCAGAATTCTTCTTTAACATAAACAACATTACACATTGTGCAAGAACCTATAATGGTTTCCAATTGAGACACGTAAGGCTTGCAAAGCAACACCTCCGTTAATATGCAGTGTTATAAACAAACACCTGTGCAGCGCGAGGCTCCGCCATTACAATAACGAGCAGCAACGTGCCACTACATTATCGCATCGCAATAAACACAGTGTAACATTATTACAAGATAAAAACGAATAACAAACGTCAGTATTACTTACTGGTAGTTGCACACACACAAAACTAGGAACTTAGAAATAAGTACAGCAACACTATCTTCTTTATCTATTTATATAACTGCTCAGTCTTTCAACGCCAGCTCTCTCTTCCAAACTTTCCCGAAACTTAAGCAGTCTTCTTCAGCGAACAGCAGAGCGCAGCGCAGCGCCGCTCCTGATTGGCTGATTCTCAAGCAGCCAGTTTTAACTGCCTGAAGAGGCCATCCTTCATCACACGTATGGAAACTGTAGTGGGCAAACTCATACACTGTGCTCAAACAGGATTCTTTAAAGGGAGGGTCGCATCTGATAATATCAGAAGGCTCCTTCATATTGTTGATGTTGCTGACTCCCTTGAAGAAGACTGTGCTGTTTTCTCACTTGATGCAGAAAAGGTATTTGACTGCCTCGAATGGCGGTAATTATGGATGGTCCTGGAGAGATTTGGTTTCGGTCCAAAGTATATCTCTATGATGAAAACGCTATACAGTGGTGCCACAGCCTCCGTCCTCACTGGTACCTTTCAATCTGCAGCTTTTAATTTACACAGAGGAACAAGGCAAGGCTGTCTGTGCTCACCTCTATTGTTTGCCCTGTCTTTTGAGCCTCTGGCACAGGCCATTAGGGACAGCAATGTTATATCCCCTATAACTGTAGACCACTCTAGACACTATCTTTCGCTATATGCCGACCACTGCCTTCTTTTCCTCTCCAATATTTGGGAATCCTTACCACAAGTTCTTTTCAAATATTTTCAGAATATGTCAGGATATAAAATAAACTGGTCTAAATCTGCCATTCTCTCTCTGAATTCTTTTGTGGTATAAAAAAGAAAGTAAACAGGATCTAAAGAGGTGGGGCACTCTTCAAGGCTCGATGCAAGGCATAATTTCAACTATCAAAATGAATATCTTGCCCCGTGTAAATTTTCTGTTCTTTATGATTCCAGTTGCTCCTCCACCTAAATTTATTTCTGAAATGCACTCTCTCATGTCACAATTTATCTGGGGTGGAAAACGTGCTAGGATTAAACTAACAACTTCACAAAGAAGTAAGCTTACAGGAGGCCTGGCGGTCCATGCCTTCCAAATTAGGTCATTGCAGGTGTGGAGACACCAGGATTCACAAATCCCATGGCGGCAATAGAGGCGGCACGTGTTAAACCACACCGCTTAGAGGACTTACTCTATACAAATAAACTTTACTTACTTACTATAGGTATAGGTCGCAAAAATATCCAGTTACGTTATGGAACCATCATAGTCAATTCCCTTAATGTCTGGAGAAAAACTGAAAAAATGCTGGATGTAACAAGTAAATTTCATAAAACATCCCCATTATGGAACAATTATAACTTTCAGTCAGGTGGGAAGCCATTTGTATTTCAATCTGGGGCTCGTAAAGGAGTCAATGTCTTCGGCAATTTATTTGACAATGCAGCATTGCGCCAATTTTTAGACCTAAAAAACAACTTTGATCTGCCAGGTACGTCATATTTCCTCTATCTTAGGCTGAGATCTGCTATGAAGGCTTACGGAGTGCCCTGGGATCAGCAGATTCCAGAGCATCCCATGGAAAAGTGGGTCAGACCCATGCAAAACTCCAGAGGGACTGTAACAGTAACTTACAATGTGATACTCCTTCACCATTCGGGACACCTAGCTGTAGAAAGGGTGTGGGAAAGTGAATTGAAAACACTGGGCCCAGTTCCATTATGGGAAAATATATGGGAAAACCTGAGTAGTGCTTAAAAAAATCTTGCGCATCAACTCATACACTTCAAGCTGATACATCGGGCATATGCCCAAATTAGTCCCAAATCCTATTTGCACTCACTGCCCGGATCAGGCACTGGGCACAACAATGCACATGTTTTGGAAGTGCACCCCAATCAGACGCTTCTGGGCGGAAGTATTTTCTATAATGTCATCACTACTGAATGTTGTCATACAACCTTACAACCATACAACCTTACTCTCAAACAACGTAGACTACTCTTGGCAGGGCTTACGGATAGCAAAAAAGACCATCTTAAGGCTCTGGTTCCACCCTAATCTACCGTTAACACAATACTGGCTAACTGCCTACCAGTATATTACTTCTCTTGAGTGTACAACTGCACGCCTCAACAAGGCCAAACTAACAACCATCCAGGCATGGTCGCAGATTACACTGTCCATCTAAGACCACATTGTGAAACAGAAAATTCTGACCTGAATGTAGATTTATGGGTGTTTCTTTTTTATTTAATTTTACTTACTTATTTTATACATATATGTTTTATTTATTTTTATTTTTTATTTTTATTTTATTTTTTAATTATTTTCTGGAGAATGCTTTATACTGAGTAGCTATTTTTGACATTGTCACTGCTATCTTTCATCTACTTCACCATTTCGCTTTTATCTCTCATGAGCTATGTATTGAATGTCGTACTGTAATTTGTGCTATGCATGTTCAGAGTAAATGTGACTGTAAATGTAACATTTCAATCTTTTCTAATAAAAAATTGTTGATCACAAAAAAAAAAAGATGGCGCCTGCATGTAAACATGAACGCTACTATCTTTATAATCTATCTTTTTAATAAACTGTCTGTACACTTACAAAGTCCTCAATGCTTCGGTTTACATGTACGGACCCTCATTATGCTACCGTTGAAGTGTGGTGATATTTTGAGCCTTGTTAGTGGTATAAAATAGCAATTTGTTTTTACTTCCCAAGTGCCCCGAATACTAGTGTTGTAAACTAATCAGCTGTTCGCGCTAGCTTGTTTCAAGCTACAAAAACATTCGATTAGCATGGAAACAACGTTTGACTCGATACACATGGGTTACTAACCCCTAGGTTCGTTTTGCGCTGGAATTGTCCTTTAACTGTGAAGTAGGGGATTTGATTTGCGGGGGTATTTTGGCGATGGTAATGTTATTAGTGTAGTAAGTTAGCAGTAGACTTAATTAACCCGACCCAGGGTGAGTCTGATGAAAAGTGCTGTGTCTGCCCGGTTCAGCTCTGAGATTTTCTCGCATTGCACAGCGCAGTGAAGGAATAATCTCTGAGATTACGTTATGTTCTGCCTCTGTTTAGAAGTGATGACTGTAGGCTACAGCTCACAGCAACTTGATACGTTATAGTGTCTGGCTTTTGTTTGATATTTAGTGTTGGAAAACGGCTTTTATTGAGTTTCCTCGTAGTGAAATAATAAGACACTGAAAAGTGTAGGGCCTTTTTTTCGCCAACTTTATTCCACACAACAGTTGCGATGTTCCTTTCAGCTATAAAGCTACTCCAGGAAAGTGAAGAAAAGTTACTTTGGTATATTCAGCATTCAATGTCTGTTCAAAATGGCTTTACATCCTATATATTTAAGATGCTCCAGTCTGACATTGATATCCCCAGTGTGTGTCTAAAGACATTTTTGGAACTTTTATAAATATATAATATAAAATATACAATAATTGAAAATATAAAATTTAAAGTGTGTGTATTTTCTTGCCCTGGTTGAATGCCAAACACTTAAACGCTTCAGTCTTTGTAATAAATGATGACGACTTATGTCTCCTGATCTTTAATGCACCAAACTCTGTTTTGTAGCGTCACAGAGAACCCTTCAAGGAAGACCATCTCCACTGCAATCCTGACCATCGAAAAAGTGTCTGCTAAAGATTTCAAGACTGAGTTTAAATGCATCGGCAACGGCAAGTTCCAAGAGGTGTCTGCCACTTTAACTCTTAGGCGGAGAGGTCAGTGACAGGATCACAGATGAGTATGACTATCAGGCTTTGGCCACACACACACAGACATTTTCTTTCAAACTTTGATTTGCATGTTTGTTTTCCAGAGTCAATAATCCCACTGGTCATTGGAGCAGTGTGTGTGCTGTTCTTCGTTGTGTTGGTTGCCATGCTGGTCAAGCGCTTCGCTATCGACCTCACTCTCTTTTTCAGATCCTACTTCCCATTAAGCAGTTACAATAAAGGTAAGAAAGATTTTTTTTTTTATCAGTAGAGGATTTAGAAGACAAGGTAGGGAGTTTAGGTAACTCCCTCTGAAACCATCGTTTACATTTCTGTTTGTGTATTGATTAAACAAACGAGGTACAAGTTGTTAATTAGTCAGCTTCACCCCTCAGTAGGGTTGCAAAGGGGTGGAAATTTCCCGGTAAATTTCTGGAAACTTTCCATGGAAAGTTAAGCTGGGGAATTTTGGAAACATTCCAATTTGGAAACTTTCATGGGAATTAATGGAAATGAATGGGGAAATATGGGAATTAATGGGACTTTACGAGAATTAACTGGAAATGTTGAGTAATTCATACAAACTCCATCTTATACAAACAACATACATACAAACATTTTGTTTTGTAATAACTGTCTTCAATCAGCTTCAATCAGCTGTAGAATGCTGGATTCTAGAAATTATCTGTGCAGTGGGTGTGGCCTCAATAGCCCTGCAGTAGGCTAAGTAGTAGCCCAAACCATTGACCGTTAGCTTAACATATGAAGGTAGCTAGCGTGCTGCCTTTGATTTACTATGGTTATGGTTATATGCGTGCCAAGCTAACCATCAGCGCTGTCTATTGTTTCCAGCCTATCAAGAACAAGTGGGCTATACAATTAACACACATTGGTTAATAGTAACAGCAATGGGTTATGTATTACCCCCCCCCCACCCCCTCAAAAAAAAGAAAAGAAAAAAAAACTCCTGTATTTTAAAAACTAAATGTTGGCAAGTATGTAGTAGCCTATGCTGATTACTGCGGGCGTGCATGTCATTGACGAATATAGGGAGGACATTCAACTGAAGTTGCATTAAATCAGGTTATTGTAACCAAGATTAGGCCGCAAGATGGGTTTTTTTCAACTACATTTAAGTTCCCTCTTATAGACTAACAGTATTATAACAAGCAATATTAAAAATATCCAGTTTATTCCCATTAATTCCAGTTTATTCCCATTAATTCCCATATATTCCCGTTAATTCCCATGCAAAGTTTCCAACTTTGAAAATTCCCGGAATTTTGCAACCCTCAGTCACATTAGCTACAAGAGACTGGCAGGCTGCCATTCATTTTCAATGGGAGTGGCCATTTGCCAGCGACAGGCGACAAGCTTGCCGCTCCCACGAGCAAGGCGTGGCCAAAATAGAGAAGAAGTCTATTTTATGCAAATGCGTAAGTGTGAGGGCAGCGTGACGTATGTATGTTGGTTGCTCGAGTCGAAGAAAATCATTCAAGATGGCGGAAACGCTTCAGGACATCATATTTCTGTATATATCTGATATGTTTGGCATTTTATCTCATATATTTTGTTCCCCCTATCGAGAAATAAATACTTTTAAATCCAAAAACATCGTTCTTGTGACATGACAATACCTCTGAAGTGACTTGTAGGACCTCTTGCAGATACTAGGCAATAGCATGCTACTATAGATAAAGAAGCGGCTAGGCACGCCCAGGAACGCCCATCAAGTGAGTGTGTGTTGCTGTCTTTTGTAGCTAATGTGACTGTAGGGTCAGTGTTCAGTTTTTCCAACTTTGGACAGAGCCAGGCTAGCTGTTACCACCTGCTTCCAGTCTTTATGCTAAGCTAATCGCCTACTTCAAGGGGAACTGCACCAATTTTACACATCAAAGTATGTTAACAGGTCAAGGTTCAAGTTTCTTGAGGCGTACTACAGCAAAGTCTGACAAAGTGTCTCCAGTCAGCTTTAGTTGGGGCTGAAAACTACAAGTTAAAAAATAAAACAATTCTGGGGGGTGTAGTTAGAAAGAAGTGAGCTTACCAGACATCTGTAGCCTGCTCCTCAACTCTGCTCTGTTTGAGGCTAGTGGGTCGAGGCTACATTAACACACCCAAATCTCCAACCAAATTGTCCGCGGCATAGAAAGGAAGGATGTAAAAGAATGTGTGAAATAAAAAAGACAAAGATCTTTGGTTTTGCTGCATCGATTTTGACAATGTTATAGGAGTGCAATGCTAAGTTGAAAGAGTGCTTTTTTTATTTCACATGAGACATGAGTGGTTTTGATCGTCTTATTTAACCCTCTTTACAGAGATCCCTGAATGTCATAATTTCTTTCATACTACATGAAGGGATGCACAACGTGTTATTCCCATACGGCACCCTTGCAACCCCACTTCAATCTGATTGCTTTGATTTACTCCTTTCTCACCCTGGTGATTAGGGATGCAACGATTATAGATTTTGTTGGTACGATTATAGTCTGAAAAATGATCACGGTTTCACGATTATTATGCATTAATTAACCTTTTTATTTAAATTCATCTGAAAAGATTGTGATTCAGTCACACCACAAACAAAGGCCAAGTTGGCAACAACTGCTCTCAGGAAGAAGTTGGACCTTTTTGGGCAAGAAACGGCCCTGCTAGCTGGTTTTTCTAAAAGTTGGAGGAGCTGCTAGACAAGATGCACCTGTCACAGGGAGATGCGCAGCATGTTGCCAAGGAATAAATGGGATGGTCCCCCATGTCATCCAAAAATTATTAAAAACACTGCTATTCGTTTGTGCTACGTTTGTGCCCGTTTGTGCCGTAAAAATTATCGTCTGTGCTGTTAAGGGTTTTAAGTAATTCAACTTTACATTTTCTGGCCAGTGACATGTTTGAGGTGTTGCGAAGTTTTGACTGGTGTAAACATAACACTATCGTCAGCTCACTCACTGTCAATGCAAACGTTGGCTCCTGACTTGTTAGCTGTTAACTGTAACGTTACCGTTAACATTAAACAGGCTAACATTAGTTAACTGGTAACGATAACAAGCTAACAAACACTTAACGTTAAAGCGTAACTCTCGCCAAAATGCAACCTAGGGTCTTTTTGTGAATGTACCCGAGTCAACCTTTCGTTTAAAAGCATATTTAGGATGGAAGCACCACTTTTAAGATTTACCGTATTCTCGTTTTTCGGTCAAATGGCCTTTTGAATGGGAGAGTTAGGGGCACTTCTATGATAGCCTCAAAATAGCTATTTTTAAAACACGAAGAAGGCTCGACACAACATGAAACTTTGCTCGAAGTATCGCCAGGGGCTCTACACATGAACTCGAGCATTGGGAACATTGTTTGTGTACCCAGAGTTTACTAAAAGAAAGGTTTTGATCAACTCACGTTAGCAGTTGTTGTTTACGCTATCCGCCATTTTCTCAGTCAAAAATAGGCGATCTCCGAATGCGAATGAACGGACTTCATAGGGGGAAATGTCCTTCTTATATGAGGCTTTTTTTTCAACTACAAGGTCAATATTGTGTTTCACTAACGACAAAACAACAAATTTTCCCTGCATTTATATGGAACTAAGCTTTAGGAGCCTTCCATCTTTACTCTCCTCCCTCGACTATTTTCGACTGGCTCAATGGACGGCGACCGGAAGAACAACAGTGAGTTGTTCAAAATAGTGATTTTGATGCGATCATAGTGCCCCTAGCACTCCCATTCAAAAGGCCATTTGACCAAAAAACGAAGATACGGTAAATCTTTAAAGTGGCGATTCCGTCCTTAATGCTTTTAAACGAAAGTTTGACTCGAGTACATTCACAAAAAGACCCTAGGTTGCATTTTGGCGAGAGTTACGCTTAAACAAACATGGGTTGAATTCCCTGTTGCAGCTGCAGCTGTCCTGAGCTCAGGGGCTGGCTCTGCTCTGTGTTTTCGTGGTGTTTGCTTACTTTATGTAACGTTAAAAAAATTTCAGCAGTATGTTGTCCCACCACGGAGAGCCACTGTCACCCTGACAGTCAATACTCATGGTGACCGGACCGGCGTCTAATGTGCCATGTGTGTGTTCGTGCAAACGTTTATGTTGTCAAAGAGGTTTAATAAGAACTGCACACACTGCTACACATAAAGTGCAGTCAGGTAACACTTGGTGTAGCGTAAGCCTTTACGATTAATTAAACGTTTTAAAGTGCGGTTAATAGTGAAATCAGTTAATTGCTGCATCCCTACTGGTGATTTCAGTTTTTACTCTCCTATCCTTCTTAAAGTGCAAGTAGAACTAAAACAACTTGACAGGCATCATAAGCGACCAACAAATTGTGAATTGTTGAAACCACGAGTCTGAGACATTGTATAACCAGTGAAGAATTATTTTTGAGACAATTTTGAGGCAAGTTTTTCCTTGCATGTGTTGGCCAATGCTTCACAAAAGCCAGATGGGAGAGTTTAATCATGTTTGAGTAAAACTAACACAGGGTAGTTTCACTGACCGCAGTGCTTTATTTTTCCAAATTCTTTGCTCCACACTCACACTCACACACACTCAAACAACCATTGAGGGCACAGTGTGGTGACAAGGCTGCATTGGGTCATAATGACCTAATAGGAAAGATTTTTTTAAAGCTACTCAAGCTTCCATGAATTTGTTTGTATTTCCCAGATGGGAGGGTGTACGATGCCTACGTGGTCTACCACATGCAGAGCATGGACAAGGCTACTGAGGAAGCACTCTGTCAGTTCGTCACCGAGATTTTGCCCTCCGTCCTCGAGGAAAAATGCGGATATCGACTCTTTATCCACGGGAGGGATGACATACCCGGGGAAGGTCTGAATTTATTGTTTTTTAATTTTGGAAATGTTCCTGGTAACTCAGAAAGCAGTCTTTTCAAACCCTCTGTCCAGCAGGAAGCTTTACGATGAAGAAACTTGTCCTGAGTCTCTGTTCCTGTGCAAAACTCACCCCCAATTTCCACTGGTTGCGGAACGTCTGCGGATCTGCTCCGGAACGGCGGCGGAGTCATTAGGTTTCCAAGTCAATGTGTGTATTTCCACTGACTGCAGAACGGCTGCGTTCCGACTTCGTCCCAGCTCCGGCGATCCGCAGCCCCCCGGAGCAGATACGCAGCGCTTCTATTTTTGCCGGACGTCAAAATGCTAGCACTCACCCCCCGTTAGCATCCCATTGACTGCCATTCATTTTGACGTCACTTTGACAGCGAAAAACTTTACATCTGAAGTGTTTAAAGACTTTATTTGTCCATTGTTTATTTCTAAAGAAACACTACAATGTATAAAAGGCTCCATTACCTTGTACCTCACATTATGGCTCCGTAGCAGACATTTTTGTAAAAATAGGCTAACGATTGTGTCATAACCAAGGGACTTACTGTCGCATAGTAGAGGAGTTACCGTATAGTACAGGAGAAGCTCGCAGGCAGTTTCGACTTACATTAGCTGTTTAAAGCCCATGTTGCAGGGTTTATTTTCTAATGAATTTGCTTGTTGGTAATAAACATTTATACTGTTACCCAACAACATCAAATACAATGGATATCACAAAACGGAATAACATACGAAAAAGTAGTACTATTTCACAGCGGTTTGCAATGATTCTCTTTTCCCCCACAATGCATTGCATTACGTCACGTTGGGGAGACGACAGACGAAAGCCCCGTCTCTGTTCACTGTTTATGGTCTCGGTCTGTGCCACTGGTGTTGCAAAATATAGCTTTTGGTCTCGACCGAGTCCATGTGTCTTTATTATGTGTATAATAATATTGGAGGGAAAGTTTACAAGTTTAGACAGCTAGCTACGCCGACGTTTGCTAACGTTAGCGCAACAGCGTTAGCCTAGACTGCTAGCTAGGTAAATATTACGACTGCCTTTGGATTTTCCTATATCTGCATCCACGTTGTCAACATAAGACATGTTGCATTAGTGCTCCTTTTGTACCATAATTGTATTGAATGAAATGTTAAGCTTTGCTCCTACGAGATGGGTGGGTTTTTGTTACATACAAAGCTAACTGGCTATAGTTAGCCTGTATGTATGCTAGTGGAATTAGCTAACGCTGCATAACCAGTCAGCAACTTCGGCAATCGGCAGTAGTTTCGGTGAGCTAACTAATGTGTTTACAACGTTGGGGGATTTCACAGGTGGGACTGACTGGCAAGTTAGCCCATAGCTAGCATGATGCCTTCTATTTCTAGATCTAGATAAGTTTACCGGTACTTATCTGAACTAACGACATGATCACTGTCACTAGAAAACCTTGACTTTCACTTGGTGCTATTCACTGACAGTAAAAACACCTCTTCCTCATCCCAGTCAGTCACCATAGTTCTAGTACTAGGCTGAGGCACGTCTCCCCAATGTGACATCATCACCGAATTGGTTAAAAAACCCAATAATACCAAAAACGACAAAAACTGGCCTTTAACACTATTTGGAGACATTTTTAACAATGATATACATATGTTGAGTGCTTTATGTACCCATTAATCAACAGTGGTGGTTAACCTGCAACATGGGCTTTAAATTTAATTACTAATGTTAACTAACATTTTAGTTAGCAATAATTAGCCTGTGTCCATGTTATCTCCTTACATATACCTACGCTCGCCGTCTCTGCAATATTCGGAAGGATTGAGATTTCTCTTGGCACAGCTACCAGAAGACTTACAAGTTTCAGACACGTTGCTCACGTCACATTTACGTCGTCTCTCTCAGTTGGAGGCTGCGCAGTAACGCTCAGCGTCGACGTGAAACGGTCGACGTGAAATATATTTATTAATCACATATTATTATGCTGTTAAAAAAAAAAAATCCATGACTTTTCCAAAACTTTCTGGGTCTTTTTATGTTTCCAAAACCTTTCCAGGCCTGGAATTTGTATTTTTTAAATTCCATAACTTTTCCAGGTTTTTCAAAGCGTATAAACCCTGAGTCTCCGTCCAGAGCAACGGGATCTGTTGGTCCATTCTATATACAGTCTATGGTATTGACGGACGGCGGAGCACGGAGCCGACACGCAGCGGAGCCAGTCCGCAGACGTTCTGCATTCGGTGGAAATCCCCAGTCAGGCTCTTCTGCCATGCAGCGGCAAGTCCTGAGCACCTCTACTGCAGTATTACGTTTGGCATCATCCAATGTACACTATGAATTCATACAGAAATTCACAAACACTAGCTAATGAGCCTACTAAGCTTAACTATAAATGTCCATATCATTACCGTTTTCAATGTACATGATCAGAAACTTAGTGGCAAAGTGGATTTCAGCACGTCTTTTCTCCCAGCTCGTGAGGATGATAGTTAGCTAGTTTATTAGCAACCGTCCACACGTGGCTATGGCATTACCGTTACTGATTGAAACAGCTCCAAAACACTTTACTCTCCCGTTTCAGCACGGTTGCACACTAAACTTGAATGAACAGTAATTTAAACGATGTACTGAATTTACAACCAACCAAAGAATTTCTAATAAGGGAAGAAGTTCCACTCTCTCGTTACTTCTGGCTTCTGAACTGGTTGCAGTTCCACCAGAGTTCCATATAGGGGGCACTCACAGGCCAGTGCAGAATGAATGGAGGTCTATGGAGCTATACCCCTCAAAATCCACTTTTCTCAGGATATAATTTTTTGTCTAGTAATTTGAATGTTGCATTCGAAAGGGGAGGCTAAGAAAATACACACTGCTGGGTGTTAGAATTTTTTAAAGTGGCTTTTTTGTTCTAAAAAGCCTTTTAAAATGTCAATGACGTCATACACATATACGGCCAGAGACACTGCTTTACGGCAAGCTCTGAGTCGCTTCCTTTGTTCTCTCGAAGCATCGACAACACAGCTGACAGGTTAGCCTCTCTCTGTTAATACACGTGCTAGAAAGAGGTTTGCTAAAACCACGCCGAAATATTCACTCTGACATTCTGGTTCTGCTTTGGATGCCGTCAAGCGGGATCTCCGATCGTAATCAGTCCTTCACTGACCAATCAGCATTCATTAGCAGAATGCTACCGTGTTATGGGCAACAACGACTCAACCTGTAAGAAATCGAAAGGACACAAGTACTGGTTCATTCAACTTTTGACCTATAATCCATGTTGAACTTGCAAAAACCACAGTCAAATCTGAGATTTCTCAACGACAATCAGGCGAAAGAGACAAATTTAGCCGTCTAGCTCCATAGAGTCCCATTCATTTAGCACTGGACCGCGATCACCTCCAGTGGAACTCTGGAGGAACTGCAACCAAATTCGGTACAATGGGGCTGAATAGGAAGTGGAAAGGCTTTCCGTAGACGGGCTTTGAACCAACTCTCTTCTCTGACTGTTCCCCGCTTCTCTGGCTCTCAATCTGTCGCTTGTTCCGTTAAGTCCCGCCCCCTCAACCCGGTAGGTTACAAGACTCCTCTGATTGGCACTGATAGGCTAGTAACAAAATTTACAACTGGCTGCACCCAATACAGAAGAAAAGCACCTGAGACGTTCAAGGGCTACTTATTTCAGCATCTTACCAAACTATGTTTCTCTATGTTTATGCAAAAGTTATTATATACCAGGGATAATTGAACAGCCCATATATTTTTGTTAACAGAAATACATGTAGAACAATATATAAACAAATTTAGCAGTGTGCTACATATTTGTTAATTTTCTAATTGTTTCACAGAACCATTTTTGCAACATGAAGGTTCAACTCTCTCCTTGCATTTCTTTGTCCTTCTCCATTTCTTTTGCTTTAGATGGTGGTTATAGTATTCATTAACAGGACTCTTAACAGCCATCAGATTTGGTAAAATAAAAACTGCTAAGTCAAAGTAAAGAAATGACACACTGAACCTTTCTGAGAGGGTTATTTAGAGCACTCTGAAATGTCTTTGTTGCACCACTTTTCAAATACTACTTAAACTAGTTAAACATTTTGCCTGACCCCACAGACCGTCTGGAGCTAGTGGAGGAGCGCATGAAGCAGAGCAGAAGGCTGATGGTCATCCTCACCCCGGGTTCAGGATCAGAGTTACAGAGCACAGACCAACATCCTGCCTCGCCCCAAAACTCAGTGATAGGAGGGTTTGACTGGCAGGTAGGAGTCTAACAGCAAGCAGTAATTAGATGTTTTATTTTTTAGCTGCAAAGTGTGGTAGTTTTGAATAAAACTTTAGAAGAAGAAGGCATACTTTTAATGATCCCCCAAAGGGGAAATTACATTTTTACACTCTGTTGTTACATTACATTACACACAGGCACACATGCACAAACAGGACCTATACATGCACTAATGGAGAGATGTCAGAGTAAGAGGGCTGCACATTAAAGGCGCCCCGAGCAGTTGGGGGGTTCTATGCCTTGCTCAAGGGCACCAAGCACCTCAAGACAACTATAACACTACAGGAGTTAACTTAAAAATGATAAATACTGAGAAGGACTGAGGACATTCCGAATAGTTGGGGTGATATGAATATTTACGCCACCTATATATGCAAAAATAAATGAAGTAATAAAGATGATGCGATAAGTAAGTGTCAATTATCGTTTGATATCTTGACATGAGATGATGAAGATTTATTTTTTAAAATTAGGGCTAAAAACACATTGTGTCCAACCATGCCAATTATTGGCTTTCATACTTTATATCATTTAGCCAAAGAATTATTTCATAATTTTACTCAACATGTGAGAACCTGCTAAACTGCTCCAGGGAAAATATCTGTCTAACTAAACATCCCATGTGTGAGTAAAACGTTTTTATTATTGATCATTTTCCATGCAGGTGGGGCTCCACCATGTGTTGTTCCAGAGGGAAATGAGTGTGATTCTGGTCCAGTTGGGGGACACTGGGCCACAAGGATACACACACCTTCCTGCTGGCTTGCAGCACCTGATTCTCAAGAGCGCCCCTATTAAGTGGCCAGAGGGTACACGTGGCGCTGCCGCATGGAACTCACGCTTCTGGAAGAGAGTGCGATACCTGATGCCTGCAATACCTGCAATAAAATGTCCACAGTCTGCTATTATTTGAATGAATTTGAAGTTTTCTTTACAACATTGGTGATGCGGAGCATTTTAATAAAGCCACTGTATAGTAAAGTGCTGTCAGAAGAGTGACTCGCTCTAAAACGTGTTTTGAACTTTTTTGTAGTGTTCCCTGGACACAAACCAGTAAGAGCCATTCAAAATATGTTCCACAGTATTGCAGGTGAATGAGGTAAACCCTTTGAAATAAAAGATTATGAATTTTAATTGTTAATGATGGTGCTGCTGAGTGGGAAATAGATTATAGGTTCAATACCATTTCACCAGTAATATTAGGCATGACAGATACTGTATGTAGCATGTGCAAAACAAAAGGGTCCAACCACACCAGTCCCATCACACAGATGTGTGGGATCACAGGCATCAATTCCAGTGATGCCAGTAACGCATTACTTAGTTACTTAGTAACGTGTTACTCTAATCTGACCACTTTTTTCAGTAACGAGTAACGCGTTACTATTTCCAAACCAGTAATCAGATTAAAGTTACTTATCCAAGTCACTGTGCGTTACTATTTTTGTCATTTTCCTTAGTAAAAATATATATTTTTGCTTTTTTCTTGCGTCTTGGGGAGTGAAGTAAGGTATAGACAAGTCACGTTTTCAGCATGAGGACAGGTCACGTTTTCAGCATGTGGACAGTTCACTTGTACCACGCAGCGACACAAACACAAACAACAATGGAGGGAGGAGAGAGAGATGCGCGTTTTCTAGCTGGAAATACAGTCACTATTTTGAGTTTGTGTCAGCTAAAGACGGCAATATTAAGGTTCGTTGTACACTCTGTGCTGGTGGCGACAAAGTACTATCTAGCTACAAAAACACTACGTCAAATTTGAAGAAACATTTGGAGTCGCAGCACTGCAGTCAAACTTACAGAGCAAGACCTACCAGGTGGTGCGAAGCAGAGAGCAGGAGGTCCCCACCACCCAAACAACAAAAGCTGGACCTCGGTGCAAAACCAGTAAGTGGGGGAGAGTTGAAGAAGTTGATCGGGCAGTATGTTGTAGGGGAAATGTTGCCGTTAACAAGGTTGACTCGCTCTCTTTCGTGCCATAATAAACAAGATCCTTACTACTGGCAATGCCGAGCTGCCTCACAGTAAACCGGTTGTCATTTTTATGTTGAGGCTGTGGGGGTGTTGTCGGCAGTTGTTCAATGTAACTAATAAAATAATCTAACTTCGTTACTTTTAAAATCAAGTAATCTGTAAAGTAACTAAGTTATTTTTAAAATCAAGTAATCTGTAAAGTAACTGATCAGTTCTATGTAGGAATGATGCTAATAGGTCCATATAGAATTTTGTATTTACTGGTTAAAGAAGTTTATTCCTCCATTAAACTGTGGACATTTCATTGCATAAATCATTATCACCCCCTGCTGGTTAAAAACCAGATCTAAATTCCCAGAGGATGAAATATAGAAACACAAAGAAAGAAAGTAAATAAGATCAAATAATTATAATTGATGAAAAAAGAGTGTGTCTGCTCCCTCAAACATCTGGAAAAAGTGACGACATTTAGGAGAGATTTTTCTTGCGGTTTGAATAGTTGGGGCAGGTAACCTGTTGTTATCATTCAGACCTGCATGTGCTTCGGTAAATTCTGCTGCTTTCATGCCTGCTGTCCCATGGTGCTGATCCCAGGCCCTACAGAGATGCAGGAGCTGCAGATTTCCACTGCTAACAATGAAAGGATAAAGCCTTTATTTTAGGAAACATGTCAGTATGCTGCTGTTTCTGGGCACCAGTTCTCTCTTCACCTCTTCAGCTCTGTGCTAATATCACACTGCCGCTGGCTCCAACTTGTCCACATTGGAAGTTGATGTCTGAATGTAGACTTCATTTATATTCTGTGACGGTTCGTGTGGTTGAATTTACTGTTTTCTTATGACCTTTAGAAAGCTACCCATGTCTAGTTTATGATCGATAAAGACACAGCAAGTATGTGTGTTTATATATATAGTACAGTGTAAGTTGTTCTTTAAAAAAATAAATGCATGATTCGAGAACTGCAGGCTCTTCCAGTGTTAATTAAATTGCACATAAGCTACTACGAAAGTTCCTACAGATATAAAAACATGAATCCATGTAAAATGAACCAATGAAAGTGGACCTTCCGGTTTTTGTTATTTATCTGTTTTAAAGATTTGACAACAAATGTAATGTCTGCCGTTGACGTTCTCAATACAGCTTCTTATTTATTTTTAAAAAGCCACAATAAATATAGAAGTTGATTGCAGTTTCTTGTGTGTTGTCCTTATCGTTATTGTTGTTCATTGAGCTGACAGAAGTCTAAGTGCAGACATATTCAAAATGTAGTGATGGCAAGGCAGGTAACCACTCTTTTCCCAGCCCACGTCATACAGTATTTTCTCCAGCAGAATTAACTTTTGGGGGGATTTCGTTGAGCCACTATTACTGTAATCATCTGTTGAATGTAACTGTTGTTACAGCGTTTTCCAGTAGAGGGAGACATATTCCGTTGCTACTGTATGTCCCCCATAAGAAAAGTGAGCCACCAGTGGCAACATCTGCATTTGTACTCCATAACAACGTATGTGGTAAAAAGTTGAAAATGATTCACAGAGCCTGAGTGGTAATCTTTTTGGTACATTTGTTAACCAAGATCACTAATTTATCTTGAGAAAATCACTGCAAGATCTAACATGTCAACATTAGCATTGCAAAGAATACATGTATCCAGTTAATGAAGCTTATTTCTCCAAATTATTTCCTGGAAGAATTGTTTTATCATTTTGCAAATAGACTGATGTATTATTATCTTGTGCTAATAATGCTGAATAGATTAACCTGGAAAAGACTTCAGCTTCAATTAACAAAATCACAGAAGCAAAAACGTTGTCTCTATGATGCCAAAAAAAAGCTGCTTGCATCGCGGACTGATGCGTGTCGTGGCCGCTGGGAGGAGACGTCAGGCAGGTAGGCTACAAGATGGAAACAGTAGCTCTGTTATAACTCTCTGACGCACATGCAGCAAGCAACTACATGTATGAAATATTCCGACTTTGTCAGCTTCTCATTCAGCCGGCAGCTTGAGTCACCAGGACGGAATGGATGCCACGTAGCCTAAAGTAGTAAGTAAGTTATGACCTGTCATTCCTCTTTACTTTTCTTTTCTTTTTAAATCGATTCGCGACACTTTTATATTTCAGACGTGAGGAACCTACATTTAATGCCACTAAAGAATATAAAAACGCCACTTTGTTTTGCAGGGATACTTAAAAGGAAGTCAAAACCACGATAAAGTAAAAATTATGAAGTTTGTAGTCATAGTAACAACTTCAGTTCTTGCAGGAATATAACGCCACAGATTTTAAAACCCCCACAAAATGATATTGTAGTGAAATTACACGAGCTAACTACAATTAGGTCCAATCAATTCATTGTCTGTTTACTATTGATCACTTTTACTATTCTAAAACAAAACAGTTTAGGCGTAGAAGCCAAAAATAATAACTTAGAAGTCAACAAAATATGCCATCTCAAGTTTGTTCTGTAATTCAAAAACCGTGGGTCCAAACGGCAAAAATATTATTATCACAAGAGAGATAAAAGCCTGGCGAACGCATTGATGTGGTTTTTATGTTTGTGGTGTCAAATATATGCGACACAGAGCAGGTAACAAACAGGGACCTGCAGTAAAGTCAGTATAAACGCTGTGTAATACCATATACGATACGACTGTTGTGGTTCTGCTGATATGCAAGATGAATTTAAAACCGTTAAGGACCTTTTTTTTGTCTTTATGCAATATAATTATTCAAAATGTGACTTAATTTAGTTCAATCAAACAACAAGTTTGCTTTCCTCTTTTCTAGACGCACACGCACACACACACACACACACACACACACACACACACACACACACACACACACACACACACACACACACACACACACACACACACACACACACACGCCGACACACTCTGTTCGTGTTCTTATATGCAAAGTAGGTGGATGTCCTGACTGTCGAAACAGAGCAAAATATTTGGCTTTTGACAGCTACATGTCCTAATGTCATAGCTGACTGGTTTAGTCATTCAACACAGCTGACTGAAACACCACAAGCCACACTCAGGGGGGTTGACAGCTGTGATGAAAAAACAGAAAAGATGATCTGTGACATCATTCAGTCATGTTTCCGACACAAAGCAAACACCTTTTAAAATATTCACTTAGTTTTTGTTCCCTTAAAGCAACAAGTTATGTGTACTTCATGTCATGTCAGAGTGTAGTACACAGTACACATAAAGTCCAAGGTTTTTGCATCGCTGTGGTTGTTTAGCTGTTTTGTCTCCACACCTAGGCAATTTGTTATGAATCATTGCTGCAACACTTCAGCACTAAGAAACATTACTCATGTTAAAGTTTTATATTGAAATATTAGATATTGGAATATTTATTTATTATATGAAGATTATATGTCCTTTTGAGCAAAATATCCATCTCTGCTGACTTCACATGAGTTTTTTAGCAGATTTTATTTGTGAAGCATGGATAGAAAAACAATTTTTTATTTGCAATGTAATAATTCATAAGAAGTGATGTTCTTTTCTGATAAATGTTTTCTCCGCTGTCGTATTGGTCCATGTGGGCTGGGCTCTTGTATGTGCGTGACATGAAAGTGTACCAATTTGAAGGCAATACACAGAATGACATACCTACAAGCAAGTAATATATATGCATAAGCCCATATACACTGCTATGTGTGTCATGACTGCAGGTTCTGAGGAAACAAGAAAACTTAAAGGGTTGGTTCATTTAAATGAAAAAAGAACATACTGTACATTATTTTCTCACGTGCCTCTGCATGGTGGCATCAAGCAGTACAGATAGTTTTAGTTTTATTTATCTCATTTTTCAGATGTTCCTTCTATATCTCCAACCCGATACAATAGAGATGAATGGAATTCCATCTGTTGTTGTGCTCACAGCATTGAAAAACTAAACGTAAAATAACATATACACAATCAATATCCTTTGTTACTCTGGATAATCGGAATTTAGAAAACAGTTTACACTTTTTGAACCGCTGCTATTGTACATTTTGATTGAATGATTGTAGAAAAGTGACACCTTTAGTAATATTATGTACTAATACACTCTATATAGGGCCATTTTTCATGATGGGTGCTTCTACTTTGATATTTTAAGAACATTTTGAGGCTAAAAAACGACCTTAGGTTTACTGTTGAGGACTTTTACTTATAGTTGAGTATTTTTATATTGTGTTAGTGGTACTATTAATTAAGTGAAAGATCTGATTAGTCTGAAATAGCCTCTTCACAATATTTGACCAAACCAGCAGCAAAAAGTGTGAGTCCAACAATATAAAATTATTTATTTCCTGCACTTTTCTCATCGACAGTTGGTCAAAATGCTGTTAAAATCTGAGAGGAAGCACTGATGTGTGCTTTCAGATGTTAGTCTGTGTTGTGCATTTGCATCCATGCATGCTCTGCATGTCTTTATGTGCCCTTTTACCCTGTTTGCCTGCTGCAGTGAGCTCTAGACATGACTGTGGACTGCTGGGAGGGACATGTGTGTGTCTCTGAGTGTGTGTAAATGTGCATGTGTCAGCAGGAGCAGGACAGCGGCACGCTCCCATTGAAAAGGAATTGGGGGATGTGGGGCTGGATGACGTTTGGCCCGGCAGCTGGGAGCTGCTCCGTTCTTTTGTTCCTCTTTGACCCCGCTGACCCGGCACTCGCCCCGGTGTCACACACACACACACACACACACCTGCATGCGGCCAGACACATGGTCGCACTTACGCACACACACAAGCATGCAGCCGTATATATGGAAATGTGCAAATTTGCACAATACACACCACAGACACACACACTGCAGTGTTCAGGCCTGGCCCTGTGGGGACGATCTATCATGACTTAATTAGGGAGCTGTGTGTGTGTGTGTGTGTGTGTGTGTGTGTGTGTGTGTGTGTGTGTGTGTGCGTGCGTGTTTGTGTGTGCGTGTGTGTGTGACTCGCTGTATGTACTCTATGAAAGATATTTTATCGTCTTTAAAGCTGTAAAGGTGTAATTCCCTGACGTTTCCCTTACTTACCATAATCATGTTAAATCACCTCTGTGACAAAAAAATGCTTCCCCTTGATAGTATTTCATTGTCGAAAAATTCCCAGATTTTCCTTACCTTGCATGGCAGCTGGATTAGCACCCTATCACGAGAGAGAATTGCGGGATCACATATCACATGAAAATCCATCTCGTCAGGCTTCAAGTAATGCGTTTGTTTCCGAACAGCAGCGGACCGAACCAGTCAGAGTGTAATGAGGAACTGCTGGCAGCTACGGGCGTGGTCTAGGTGTGTGATGGCCACGACTGTTTTTTCAAAATAACAATGGCATACGTGAAAGACAGATGGTTTATCCAATCACCTGTCTGGTATTTTTTTGAAGTAGCCTGCCATTTTCCAAACAGTTTCCAGTGACGGTTTCTCTGATGGTTCTGTGTTAACAAACCATTTGGCACGTCAGCTTAAGATTTCCCCTGACTCGCCAGGAAAATTTACTGATGTTCTCTTTATGGAATAAACCTCTCAAAATCACATTGGGCCCAGAAACTTCAGGAAGTCTGGAACATTTTTAACTAAAAATACAGTTTTCTAAACACATTTTTCATCTTTTCCATAGTTAATCCTCCACATTCTTTCAAAGTATAGACAGAAGAATGGAGGTCATAGCAGTGTTCATTTTCTACTAAACTTGTAATGTTTGCTCGTTGACAATAGGCAGAAGTGTCTTGTGTAATTGTGCTGGAATACACATGGTAGAAGTGTGTGTGTGTGTGTGTGTGTGTGTATGATTTCCCAGCAAACAGTTCAATCTAATGGCTAGAATCTGCTGAAACGATTAATAGCTTTATTGTTTAACTCATCTATCAACCACACATCACACATTTTGCAGGATCCAGATTATCAAATGTGAAGTTACACTGCTTTTCTCTGTATTATATGATTATAAATTGAATATCTTTGGGTTTTAGACTGTTAGTCGATGAAAATAACCCTTAGTTGCTGTTCCTCTTTGAAAACTACAATTCCAAAGATGCTGACCGGTTGCCGCGGAGGTTTTATTGGCTTGAGTTATGTGGTAAATCTCAGCAATGTGTCTTGCTTTGTGTGGCTGCTGAATCACTCCATCTCCATTACACCAAACACGAGCCAGTGTGAACAGCAGGTGGTGTGCACGTGAGTGTGTGTATGTGTATGTGTGTGTGCGCACATGTTTTCATGCTGCCTCCTTGCCTCCTTAAGTGACCCAGAGGGCACTAGGCCTAAGGGCAACTTTTTGTGTCTTCAAAGTCCTCGGTGACCCTGTCCCATCCCCCTCTACACACACACACACACACACACACACACACACACACACACACACACAGATCTGGTTTGTTTGGCTACCCTCTCCATAGGTAGGAGCATGTGTGGGGGCTGTTAGTATAGCATTATGCCTGTTAAGTGTGTGTGTGTGTGTGTGTGTGTGTGTGTGTGTGTGTGTGTGTGTGTGTGTGTGTGTGTGTGTGTGTGTGGATGATACCAGCTGGACCTCTTCCTCACCCTGTATCCACCTCTCAGGCCTTGTTAAGGGGCTGGAGTAATCCCTGCTGCCTGGATCAGTGCTTACCCAGTGGGCTGAAGACAGAGCTGCTGCAGCCTCTGCTCCTGCTGTTTCTTTACTGGCACACATTCATCCATCCCTCTGCCTGGATTATCTTCACATGTTCTCTTTCTTCTGTCCTTTCTCTTTTTTTTCTCGTCACCCACGTCAATGTGAAAAAGAGTTACACATAACCCTGACTGTGATCAAGCATGTTGGAATTATTTTCTGGAGAGGATTGTTTTAGGGATTGCAGGTTTACAGACTCCATTGCTAATTTTGTTCATGTTCATAAATTAATGATCAAATGTTGATGAAATCCACAAGAATGTGCTAATAGCCTAATAACTTGTGTGGTTGCATTCAGACTAGAGGCGGTGTTATTCACATTTTGTGCACATTGCTTCAGCAAGACGGCCCTGTGTTTGAGTCCACGAATTGGCCAAAGACTTTCTGTGTGGATTATCCTCTTTGTCCTCCGGTATCCTCCCATTCCAAAGACTTAAAGATTTTAAATGTATTGATTTATCTGCTAGTTATTATGTCAGTGTGTTGTACATTATACATACAATTAACACATATTTTCTCCAAAAACAAGTCAAACTTGAATATTCAGTATTACTGTAATATGAATTTCAGGACTGTATGCATCCATTTTAGATTAAATAATTATGTATGGACTTCAATAATATAAGATCAAAGTTTAATCAAAGTGGGATTGTGCCCTATGGTGTGTTAACACAGCAATACACCGGAAAATGAATGCAAAGGATAATTTCCCTGCAGAACTAATTTATTTAATAAAGGTACAATCCAAAGTGTGATCATTGTGAATTAGGTGGGGTGCAGACATAAGAAAAGCTTATTAAAAAAAACATAGATCCATTTTTGATAATATTTTACTAACAAAAACAAACAAAAAGAGTTGGCTCAGAACTGCAATAACATACTTTTACTTTCATGTCAGATTTGGTGGCACTTCCATATGTTTCCTCTTTTGTTTGAGGTAGAATAGCCACACAGGTCAAACAGAACTCCTCAGATTTATCTTGGGTAAACAGCAGCAGCACTGTGCCGCGCTGCGTTCAAGAGGCTTGGTAAGGTGCATGCAGGCGGCGGGGAGCAGGACACCTGTTCTTCCTGCGACTAGAAGCAGATGGTCCACATGGCTCCTGCTCCCCAAGGGGAAAACCTGTCAGCTGAGCCCCAATTAAAGAGTCACTGCAAGTCAGAGAGGAGCAGGAGTGGGGGTTGTAGAGAGAGAGTAGAGAAGAAAATCAGTCTAATTATAAAATTACTATAAATTAACTAACATGTAATTGTAATACAGATCCTGTTTGATTTGTTAATATCCTAGGCCTCTTTTTTTCTTTAATTTTGAAGTGACTTAGTGCCCACCACACACTGGAATGACCCTGACTACATACTGTAGATTTAAGACAAATTATGAAACTACTTGCCTGAAGCCAATCTCTGTTAAGCAGTTTATATTCCCAGATACAAATTAGTTTTTATGGTATTTGTTTAATTTTTCTTTTCTTTTCTTGTAAATTGTAAAAGCTTGTGGGCTTACTTGTGTGAGAAATGCGGATTTGAATGAAGTTAGCATAATGATCTAATATGCATGTTAACTAAAATACCAAACTAAAAGCTATACTATTTGACCCTATAATACCTTGTGAAAATATAAACTTAAAAAAACTTTACAAGAGTAAAATACTTAAAGTGTAACTGAGCTTAATAATGTAACTGACTGCTACATCATGTAACGATGTCCAAATTATTTAGCATCTTTATATTATTACCTTAGCAAGCAATTATCGCATAGGATTTATTCATGAAGTACTTTATGTAAAATACAATGCACTAATAAAGCATAATGTCTGACGTGATATATATGTTTGTGTTTGTGATGTTTTTTTGTTATGCAGGTGAAACAGTGTACGCCATCATTATAACCTTATGATTAACAGTTTTAACATATCACTGCTTGCTGACTCACTTCGGCTTCAGTCTGATTTTGAAAGATGAGAAAAACCACTGACCCGAATTTCCAAGTACATGTGATTAGTTCTATATATAACCTACAGTTATTTGCAAAAATGTTGTCTACTTCTAAGGTGAAAAATGTTTCACTCTGTGAGTACCAACCAATATGAATAGATTTGATTGCACATAACATATTCACCTAAATGTTCAGTGGTTCAGGGACATTCAGTTGTAGCAGTACAAGTACATTGAAACTATACAAGCAAAACAAAATTACATGCAAAAGTAACAGTGGTATGATTAATAGCAGCAGAATCAACAGTGTACACCAATATATGATAAAATTAATTGGTACTCAGTGTTTGTCTTTTAATATAATAGAATATAATGTAATAGTCAATGTAACACATTAACATAATATAGTATAACATGGTACATTATGATATAGTAAAGGATATGAGACATAGTATAAGGTGAAGTGTAGTAATATAGTATTGCACAACATAATGTATAGTACAACAATATAACATAGTAAACAATATTATACTTTTTTATTTGAATTTAGTCTAACTGTTTACACAGTTTTCCACTCATAAGCAAGAATAATTTGGCGAAAAAAGTCAACATTTAAAAAAATTTAAAATCAGGCCATGTGATGTAATTGAGGCCAAATAGACACTAGGCAAATTTACATATACAATACCAATAATATTTACTGTAATAACTTTAAATGAGTGCTCAACCCTGATGAAATAAATGTTAGTTAAATGGGAACTGTGCCCATCAGATTTGCATGTTCTGGGTTCAAGGAACGTTTACTGAGCATGCAAAGGACTGCATCACGCTTCTTTAGAATGTTTGCCAGGCTGGCAACAAGCCATTGGGGCCGGTTGCCAAAGTTGACAGAATCAATTGGTGTTGCCATTCCCATATCTGAGTAATAAAACTGACACTAAAAGCAGTTAAACACATTTAACAGGATAGACACACACCACAGTCACCACACATGCACAAACACACACACACACACACACACACACACACACACACACACACACACACACACACACACACACACACACACATGCATGTAATACACTTTGAATAGGGCCATTTTTCATATGAGGGCTTTCACTTTTGATACTTGACACTTCTACTTAGGACTTCTACTTATAGTTGAGTATTTTTATATTGTGTTATTGGTACTTCGAATTAAGTGAAAGATCTCAATAGCCCTCCGCTAAAAAGTTGAGAATATTTTAACTTTTATGTGTGTCCAAAAAAAAACCAGGACATGCGGTGCCAGAGAGGCCGTACAGGTTACATACTTAGGGTTAATACATGTATTCCCTTGCTCTGAAATTATAGAATACTATCTCCTCTTCAGTAAAGCAATGCTCCATGATTTACTTAATTTTGTCTTATTTGGTAATTTACATTACTGTAATATTGTCTGCACAATGATTCAATGACAATTGACAGGTTGGCAATGTTGGGAGAAAAAAATTAACCTCCTTTCTGAAGGTAAAATGGCCTGGTAACTGGAACTGTTTAAGTCCAGCCTGACAGGCAGCCAGTCTTTGTTTCTGCCATCCTCTGAGCCTACAAGTAATACCCCTCCTCACAATCTGAGGCCATTGAAAATATGCAGCAATTTTGTCAGGGCTGTGTCCAAACAATAGAGCCCTACTCTTGCTTTTTTCCCTTCCTTTTTTCTCGTTTCCTTCTCTTTTCCTTTTCTGCATCTTGTTAGTTTGAAGGCTTTTTCCCTTCATAGCTTCCTTCCCACCTGCTAACTTTCCGTCAGACATATACACACTCTCACGCACGCACGCACGCACGCACACACGCACCCCCACACACACACACACACACACACACACACACACACACACACACATAAACACACACACAAGCGCTTACATTCCAAACACCCGTTTTGAGAGCACACATTACTTTTAACATAATTCGCCTCATTGTCTGAGTCAAACCAATCCCCCACCGATGAAACAAAGAGGTCGAAGGCGGCAGCCGTCCCCAGTGGGCCAGGTGTTCCGCAGGGCTCAATTCTGGGTCCTGTTTTTTTTTTTTCCCTCACTCTTTCTCCTCATATATCTGTATTTGTGTGTGTGTGTGTGTGTGTGCGTGTGTGTGCGTGCGTGCGTGCGTGTGTGTGTGTGCGTGTGTGTGTGTGTAATGGCCCTGAGCATGGTGAGTGTGTGTGCAGCTGCCCGCCGAGGGCCCTCCTTTGTGTCCCCCTCCCCACCATTGTCAACTCACGCCTTCTCGTCCATTCATGGCTCAAGCCGGCGAATGGGCTGGTGTGTTGTGTGTGTGTGTGTGTGTGTGTGTGTGTGTGTGTGTGTGTGTGTGTGTGTGTGTGTGTGTGTGTGTGTTTGTTGTCTGTGATGTTTGGGGTAAAGGGGAGGGGGGGGGGGGTGGAGATATCCTAGCTTATGTTATTGTCCCTTTCTATTGGTGGAGTGGTGGGGGACAGAATAAGCTTTGGTGAAGACAGGTTGTGGTCAGATTTCTGCGTTGGCATTGGTCAGGAGGCAGCAGCAGTGTGAGGAGGAGGATTGTAGATGCTTTCCACTCCATCTGTTGTCAGTCACACTGCTCAACCTGCAGCCTCAGGAAACTGCACTCTGCTGCTCAACCAAAAAGAAGAGTTTGAAAGCTGATCTCTTAGGATTGCTGCTAAACTCAACCAGGAAACTAATTTTGCTCAGCCCCACTTGGATTGACAGCTTTACATTCTCCAACTCTTTAGATACTGGATACTGGAGATTGGATACTGAGATTTGACTTGATTTTTGAGGGATTTTGTCATAAATCTGGGTTTACTTTACCAGCACCATTATTGGGAACTTCCCCCTAACGTTTTTCTGACTTATGCTTTGTTGTTGGAATGACCAAAGGCAGCATTCCAGGAGAGAAATTGTAGGAGTTCTTGCCTTTTCTCTGTTTTGCTGCCTTGCTGTTTCTTTTGGAGCTGCGTGGTAAGTGTTTTCCTTTTGTTCTTCTTGTGCTTTGCCCTGGGTTAGCCTCAGTTTTGCATGGTAAAGAATATTAAGAACACTGTTATCATGCTTTGTCATGGGTCACTTACAGTAATCAGCAGCAATAGGTCTATATGTAGATGTGACCAAAATGCTCATATGTGGTGTAATGCTGCCGTTAGAGAGTTAGCTAGACAAAGAAACTCCAAGTTCCAAAGTTGTTGTGATGATTGTGTTATTTTGTATCTAGCTCAGATCTGTTTTACATGTTGAAAGTGGCAAATATACTTATTAACAAAACACGGTTCAAAACGGTTGAATTTATAGACAGACAATGCCCAATTAAAGAATAGTTTGTTTTAGCCACGCTAGTAGCAGATAGCAATGTCCGTCCATTCACCACTTCCAGAATGAAATGTCTCAAATCAACTATTGGATATGTTAAAAAAAAAAAATTGGAAAAAATGTGGTTTATAGGAATGTTTTGCTCACTTTGGAAAGTTTTAGTGTAGATGTACAGTATAAAGTTTGTTCACAAGTGAAATTGAGACAGATAAAAAGGCTTTGTGTGGTTTTCAACCAGGGCTTCTTGGGGGATTCCTTGGGGTTCTCCCACAGCATGATGAATAGTTTAATTTCACTCCAATTTAATTAATCCAAAATCAATAAGAAAAGTATATTAAATATTGATGAGAGTGGAACCAGATATGATGAATGA
The DNA here is from genome assembly GCF_031162955.1 of Sander vitreus. Classification (NCBI taxonomy): domain Eukaryota; kingdom Metazoa; phylum Chordata; class Actinopteri; order Perciformes; family Percidae; genus Sander; species Sander vitreus. The sequence continues at coordinate 24,322,422 of NC_135865.1, forward strand.
TTCTAGATCCCCACATATGACATATGACATGGTGCTCCTGGGTTCAGTTAGCAACAGAGAGGCAGAACAGATGTAACTGACTGAGAGTCTGCACAACTCTGAGGTGAAAGTAAGTGCTACCCACAACCTCTATCCAAAAAGGTTACACGACAGACAGTGGTGATATGTATCACTGAGGATGAATCTGGACACCACCAGTTGCAGAGGCAGGAGGGGAAGGTGGAGGATGCTTTCAGGGAGGTCCCCTGTGACTTCAGCAGGCATCTGTTGCCCCCACTGCCGATATTTACCCCCCACCCCCACCCTCTACACCCCCTTTGTCCCCCTCCCAGCCAGTCGCTGGTGTGGCAGACTGGCTCACTGCCGGGCTCAGTCGGCAAATGGCAGCCATGCGGGAACCCTGAGGGACTGGTCAGGGTCTGGACTCGGGGGAGCTCATCCCTCCGTACACCCCCAAGGGGGCTAACCCCAGATCATGACACATACAGAGATACTCACAGTGCAGAAGCTGTGCAGGCAGGCTGGGTCACTGAGGTGGAGGCTGCAGCATCTGTTCACTATGGAAAGACTCAGGCCCCCCTCCCACTAAACCCATCCAGAAATTATTTGGTAGATGAGTTATTCTTTCTGTATAATATGTTCATAAAGATTTGGATTCAAAATCACAAAAAGTCGCTAAATAGATTTTTTACTTAGAAGTTTCCCAATTGAGAAATATTTCTCAATGTCTGAAGTATCAACCAAAATAAACTGAAATACTCTTTATTAGCCTCCTACATTATTGTGATGCATGTATTATTTTTGTCTTCTTCAAAATGTAAAGACAAATAAAAAATGTCACGTTGAATCTGGAAAAGCTTATAAAACATTTCATAATGAATATTTTTTCAGCTAAGCATCAAATTTGGCACAATAGTGGCTTGTAGATTATTGTTGTTCATTAATTGTTGATTTGTGACATTGTTAGAATTCTTTTTTTTTTTACTATATTCATAGTGTTATTTGCTGCCAAAAGATTATTAATAAACGCAAGACTACATTACAATAACACAGACTACATTACTATAGTGATGATGGTTTAGCATTAAAAGGCAAAATATATTTGTATTATACAATGTATTATACGTATTTGGTTCTTTAGTGGGTGTTGTAACTTCTCAACAAAACCATGAATACTATGTGAATACATTTATTTACCTTGTTTGTATTACATATTTTTTTCTAAAACTCACAGTGGGACACTAAAAGCCATACTGACTGCGATGATCACACATACAGTAGTTGACTGCTTCTGACTGGGTGATTTACACTTGCTGTGTCACCTTCATATTTCTGCTGACTCCTCAAAGATTCCGTCTGGCGACCTGTGACCAAGGCTGGTGTGACTGCTGCATCACCAGGCATCATGTGTGTGTGTGTGTTGGTGGGGGTGAACGGGTTTAAAATGCCCCAGCCTCCGTCTGTGCACACTGCTCGGGCCTGGAGAACAATACTCCCATCACAGGAGGACAGATTGGGAGGCAGCTGCATTGTTGAATGACGGCAAGCCAGACACACTTCTTCCCCCCCATCCCCTCACACACACACAAAAACACACTCTCACTCTTTCCTTTTGTGCTTCTTTTGTTGTTGCGGACTAAATTATTCCAGCTCTTTTGTGGCATTCAGGGTGACAAACAGTGCCGCGGCAGCTTAGACATCGGGGTCGGGACATTAAGAGGCCCCTGCTTTCCGGTGCTTTAGCCTGAGATCCAAGAGACTCCTCATTACAACTGTCGCTATATAAATAGAATATATAAACACACATACACACATACAAAGTCTGAAATTAACTCTTCTTAATTAGTTTGCAGAGGCTGGTTGATAATGAATAATATTTTTGGGCTTGAATAAAATATGTGATGGACATTACTTTTAAAGCCATTTCCTGTTCAGGTGTCACATTATTCTTAATTTAAAGCAAGACTATGTCACTTTTGAAACAAAGAGTAACACAAGCTTGCTCTTACAAATGAAACGCTGAAATCCTTTGTGATAAAAAAAAATTGGAAAAAATTGGAAATTTCACTTTATCCACTTTTTAGTCTCGCATTGCCAGACCTTCCTCCACTGCTGCGCTGCGGAGGAGGGTCTGGCTAGTCCACACAGCATTCTGGGATGGAAGAAAAACCTGCTCTGGTTTATTGGCATTTCTTTAAACCAATCACAATCATCTTGGGCGGCGCTAAGCACCGGGAAAAGCCGCGGCGCCTCTACAAATAGCCTCGGGAAGGAACTAGTTTGGGTGGAACGTGTACGTTCAAAAGTTGCTTTAATTGTGAGAGAGAAAACTCAGATTGGACAGATAGTCTAGCTAGCTGTCTGGATTTACCCTGCAGAGATCTGAGGCGCAGTTAACCATAGTCAACCATAAATCCACCGGAGTTTAAAATGCCAACACGAAGAAAGCGAAAGGTAACGGACATCCGGCTGAAAAGAGTTAAATCTGGCAGAATTTCTGACGGCAACGGAGCAATCCCGGACGTGGAATGTCATTGATATAGACCATCCACTTTATAACCTGCTTTTGGTCCTTGTTCCCCTTGTTCTGACTCCGGTCAGCTAATGACGATGTCTTTAAAGCAACTGTCTCAAGAGAATCATGTAAAACTTGGTGCACCTTAATTCCACAGTTTGTGACCACAGTGTCTGTTGTTTTTACTATATTTCCTTCTGTTTCACATATATGTTGCTGTATGTTTTCGGAGGCTTCACACTGCTGTGTCAGATTAAAGTTAAGTTTCAGCTAACGTCAGGATGGTTTACTGTCCAAACAACTGTGAAACCAAATCTGAGATGCTTCCACTTTGTCCAAAGCATGATAATAGACAATCAAAAGTGTTTTTTTTGTTTGAAAAGGACCTTACATGCTTTCATTGACTGCAGCATTTTAGTAGTCATCAACTACTCTCACGAAGTAGCCGACTAATCGCGGGAAATATATATCTTATATATATATACTTCTTTTCAGCCAATAACTTTCAGCCAATAACTGATCAGTTTTTGTCAAAAAGGTCTCAAATACAACCAGTAAAGGGTTAACTAATGTATGCGGGACCCACCTGGAGGGAGGTGAAACAGCAGAGTCCTCGATTGGCTCTGAGAGGCTGTTCACAAATGAGCTGCGATCTGACTGGACTAAACCAGACTAATGCAGGCATGTCTGAGCTGGAGATAACTGTCTCTTTCTTGCAAGGATAGCGGGCGTCTTCCTTCTCTAAATACCTTAAATTCTGTTTATTTAACATGAGATAACAGAAAATAATTCTTCAAACAAATCTATCTTCAACAACAACCACCTTTTTAAGTTACGTCCACCTTCGGTCGATTGTCGTCTGCCTACTTTGTTCACTCTGTTGGTGCTTCTCCTCACTAACATTGGCACAGTGTTGATTGTAGCATTGGGACGTACAGCCACGTCTCTTTCTACTTTAGCATCCCACACTGTACAGTGTTAAAGTCACACATGACAACTATGATTATTGACCATTGTCAACAAGACCTACCCACAGCGCCACCAGCTGCATATCTGCTGCAGAAGCATTGCCACTGCTTTATTACAGCACCGTGCTAAAACTACAGATAAACTATTAGTCTACAATTCTGTGACTATTCTGTTGACCATTCTGTGAAACCCCTAGCCTGCAGTTACAAAGCTTTTCACAGACCTGGGAGCAGTTCAATGCTTTGGGAGTACCCTTGATGGGAATTTCCACAGATAAACAACCCAACACACAAACACACTGACCCTGGTTTTTGTTTGTGGTTTGAACGAGTGTTAAAAACATTGAATCCAGTTATCAATTCACTGGTCGTTGACTTTTAATTCCTTTGTGCACTAAAAAGAAAAAAAAGCCCTAAAGCTGTAGTGAGGGCAAATGATGCATAGAACAAACAAGACTTAACTAGATCAAGGATAAACGTTTAAGGAAGCTTAAAGTAAGCCTCTGTTAAGTATAGTTGCTATGTATTTATGTAGGAGTTATGTGTGTGCTTGTTGTAATGTATGGGTGTGTTTTTGAGATGTGGGAGAAAAGGATCATGTTGTTTATTTAAAGAGGTCACTAAGCAATGTCCTACCACACCAGATCCCTCTTTGTTTTATCCAATCCGTGGACCCTCACAGGGCCAGTGGGCAACACTTCTGTAAAGAAAGAGAGGCTGTAATGACCATTAGGGGTTCATTCAAATTGCTCTCATAACTAAAACTGAAAGGCTCGTAATTCCTGCATGGACTTCAGTGTGAGGTGTTCATGCTAGGTGCTCATGTTATAAAGATTCTGATTCAATTTCATGAATATCACTTTGTGTTTAATTTCAAGAATGTGAATTTGTAAGGCACCACTTTAAAATGTTTTAGTTGAAATTAAACAAACTGCATTGATGGTCTTTTAATGGAGTTTTAAAGGAACATACCAGTGTTTTTGCACATTTAAGACTGTTATAACAAGTCATGTCGGCAATGGTCTGATTGATCTTTCTGCACTTGTAACACTCATACTTGTAACACACAAACCAGCAGAAATCCTATAATGTAACACTCTTTAAGTAACAGGCTCACTATGTGCTGTTGTAAATGGGAAAATGTCCTGTTTTCTAATATAATATGACGGACACTTTTTCAGACGTAATTTTCAGAAAAAACATGATCTCATCATTTAGTCAAATGTAGTATTTTCTTGCCTGTAGATAACACATATCTGCAGGTCAAAAAACTCCCACTGCTGTTGCTTTTGTTGCCGTTATGTGGTGCAGGTTGGACAAGAACAGCAGCTTGTGCTGAGGCTTTGGAAATGTCGGCTGTTTGCATCAGTGACGTTTGATTTCCTTGTCTTCTTTTTTTGTTAAAATTACTTATTGTATATTAATAAGAAGGGATTGTTTTGAAAATATGTCCAAACTGGAGTTTCATCTTTAAATGGCCACTTTGAAATATGAAATTGAACTTTGTCGGTTACAACAATTATAATGGTCACCTGCTCTTTTAAAGAGTAACTACATCCTCAAATGTTGCTATATCCTTTCCTTCAACCACATTTAAGTATTGTTTTGATTTATTTGTGTCAAGTAATAATTATTCTTATTTGGAAATTTGGTGTAGTTAGTTACTCTTTAAACATTACTGTTCACAATAAGATTAACTTAATGTCTCAAGTCAGACCATTTCTTTAAAGAATTCTGGCAAAGTAAGGATTCATAAATAACTCAGGGGGCAGTACTCATGTATTTCACTTAAGCCTTCATGCTAACATACAGTATGTATCCAAGGCTTTGTTAAGAAACTTTGTTGATTCTCCAGTTAGTAATCAGAATTAGACCTAGTTTGTGATGCTGTTTTATTAAATTGAATCCATGTGCAAGCAATTCTGCTCATTGTTATATTTTTGCACATTGGAATATTGTGTTTTAGCCTGAAACCATTGCACCACAAGGTTCTGAATGTGTTGTGCATTGGGCAACACAGCCATCATGGTATGTAAACTGAGAAGTTAATGCTTGCATAGATTAGGTAATCAGAGAGTCTGCCTGTGGCGCTCAAGTCAGTCAGACAAGCCACGGCACGTTAATGTGTTATTCTCACGCAACTGTAATTAAAAATACCAAGCAATATATTATTTAAAATAAAATACAAGCGTATGTCAGTCAGAGTTCTGACATTTATTTAGTTTGTGTAAAGCACTTAAAATCATAGACTATCCATATTTATGAGATTTAAAGAAAACAATTTTGTCACCCAGCCCTGTATTGGGAAAATATTCTTGGCATGAGCCTACATGTCTGCAATATGAGATATGATTCTTGGCAAAAGTCTTCAGTAATTACATACATCAATAATGTAGTTTGGCATCACTTGAACATGTTTCTTGGCTCAGGTATCTGGTATTTTGCCTCTAGTCTAATTGATGTTTCTTTGACGACTAAGCTCCTCGCTGCTAACATGCAAATCAGTAGAAGTGGGAGGGCAGGTAAGGGTGGTTACAGGTTAAAGGATCCTTAAAGCGTAACTCTCGCCAAAATGCAACCTAGAGTCTTTTTGTGAATGTACCCGAGTCAAACTTTCATTTAAAAGCATATTTAGGAGGGAAGCGTCACTTTTCGGTCAAATGGCCTTTTGAATGGGAGTCCTAAGGGCACTTTTATGCTAGCCTCAAAATAGCTATTTTTAAAACACTAAGAAGGCTTGACACAACATGAAACTTTGCTTGAAGTATCACCAGGGGCTCTACACATGAACTCCAGCATTGAGAACATTGTTTGTGTACACAGAGTTTACTAAAAAGAAAGGTTTTGAGCAACTCACTGTAGCTGTTGTTCTTCCGGTCACCGTCTGTCGAGCCAGTCAAAAATAGTCGAGGGAGGAGAGTAAAGATGGAAAGCTCCAAAAGCTTAGTTCCATATAAATGCACAGATAATTTATTGTTTTGTCGTTAGTGAAACACAATATTGATCTTGTAGTTGAAAAAGGAGCCTCATATAAGAATGACATTTCCTTCTATGGAGTCCATTCATTCGCATTCGGAGATCGCCTATTTTGGACTGGGAAAATGGCGGATAGCGTAAACAACAACTGCTAACGTGAGTTGCTCAAAACCTTTCTTTTTAGTAAACTCTGGGTACACAAACAATGTTGTCAATGCTTTCATTAAGGTGTAGAGCCCCTGGTGATACTTCGAGCAAAGTTTCATGTTGTGTCGAGCCTTCTTAGTGTTTTTTTTTTAAAATAGCTATTTTGAGGCTAGCATAAAAGTGCCCCTAACTCTCCCATTCAAAAGGCCATTTGACCGAAAAAAACGAAAATAGGATAAAGTGACGCTTCCCTCCTAAATATGCTTTTAAACGAAAGTTTGACTTGGGTACATTCACAAAAAGACCCTAGGTTGCATTTTGGCGAGAGTTATGCTTTAAAGCATTTACTCCTGTTAAAGGTTAGTATTTGCATCATCACGGTACTTTGCGTTTAAGACCTGTATTTTTTGTTTTGTTTTTTTGGCTCAATTCTGTTGAGAAATCTTAATATGTAAATGCTGTAGCTGGCAGACGTTTCATGGGAAGTGGTGCTCCTATGGACTCTACTTATTTTCTGTTACTGATGAAGACGGTGTCTCTAAGTTTTTGCTGAGCTTGCTGAGCTGGCAGGAAAAAGCAGAGTAAAGCGACCTTTCAACTTGTTGAAGAGATTTCTTTCTTAAGAATGTGGCCAAACTGTGTACTGAATGTTTTTACACCTGGCTGATATCTGATCACAATGTGAGCCAGATCACCTTCAGATCTGATAGAATCCTGATTGCAATACGTCCTACCTAAATTTACAGATGGCATTAACAGGCATTTTCAATATTCAGATATGATATCCAGATGCAGATCACATGGTAATACGAAGTGTAAATGCAGTTGATTCATTCCTGCATACTCTTCATCACTTTTATGCAGTCCTTGCATGAATTTAACCAGTCACTTCTTGTCTCTCCCTCAAGCTTCACTCCAAAGACCAGTCACTAAGCTGTTAACTACCAGCAGTAACAGTGGGGTCTGTCAGGTGTCCGGGAGCTCACGGAGGGTGTGGAGCTGGATGTATGAGACAGCTTCATGGGCGTGAAAAACCATCTGGAGGATGGGACAGGCCACATCCTCAGCCTGGGGCTGGATCTAGACTACCTCCATGTGGAAGGTGCTAAGCAGCAGGTCAGCCTGAGCACTGTGAGGGATCCTGGGAATATAGGGGTCTTAACGGTCAAAGCTGGTGCCCCGAGTAACAGCGGTAACAGTATTGGTAGTAGTAGCACAAGTTTTAGTACTAATTCAATCTGTAGCAGCAGTAGTAGTTGCAGTAACTTCTCAGACAGTGACGATGAACGGCTCCAGAATGGGTCTGGTTCAGAATCTCAATACCCTCAGCAAGACCAGCCTCACCTACAGCACCAGGAGTCATCTTCAGTCTTTCAGACAGTCAGGCTGGACCTGGCACCAAACCGATCCCCTGGAGACCCCCCACAGCCAGAAACATCATCCTCCACTGACCCTGTCACAGACTACCGCACCAAGGTGGAGTTTGCTCTCAAGCTTGGCTACTCTGAGGAGCTGGTGCTGCTGGTGCTGAGGAAATTGGGCCCAGACGCACTCATCAACGACATGCTGGGCGAGCTGGTCAAACTAGGAACCAAGACAGAGATGGAGCAACAAAGAGGTTTGACTGTCTCCCAGTCTCCCTCCTTCTCTTTGTCATCTGCTTTGGTCTGCTCCTCCTCCTCTTCTTCCTTCTCCAACTCCTCTCCGGACTCCTGTCAGCTGCTGTGTCCATCCCAACTGCTGGAGGACAAAGAAAACCTTCGGCCCGTTGTGGTGGATGGGAGCAATGTAGCCATGAGGTGAGAAGGATAACAACGGATAGCCACATTTTACATGATGACTGCACTGATGCTTCACTCAGTGAAGAAAATCCCATGTCTTAGAGTAGGGGAAGAGTAGCTATTCACTACCACGACTAATATATGACAAAACAACAATGCCTTCCTTTTTTTTTGATGGTCAAATGAAACAGAGTTTTAGATTTTGGTGGTAGGACAACTCTTTCGTTTGTGTTCACATCACTGATTGTCTTTAACGTGCCTTTCTGCTCTTGCAGTCATGGAAATAAGGAAGTGTTCTCCTGTCAAGGCATCCAGCTGGCTGTTGATTGGTTCTTGGAGCAAGGCCACCGTGACATCACTGTTTTTGTCCCTGCTTGGAGAAAAGAGCAATCACGACCTGATGCTCTCATCACAGGTAACGGCTAATCAGCTACTATAGATTTAAAGTCTTCTGCTTCGGGATTGATTTCTTATCGTCATCAATACTGAATGGAAGATTTATCAACTTTCTTGTCCTTTCTTTATGTCTAACTGTATCCCGTCTCTTTCTTCAGACCAAGAGATTTTACGGCGACTAGAGAAAGAGAAGATCCTGGTCTTCACCCCATCTCGCCGTGTGCAGGGACGCCGTGTGGTTTGCTACGATGACCGATTCATCGTCAAACTGGCCTACGAGTCAGACGGCATCATTGTTTCCAATGACAACTACCGTGACCTAGCCAATGAGAAGCCAGAGTGGAAGAAATTCATTGATGAGCGTCTACTGATGTACTCCTTCGTAAACGACAAGTAAGCAACTCATACCAAAGGAGAACAAATTCTATTGGAGTGAAGAAAAGAGAAAAGTGCTAATACCTTTAGAAATTACATTACGGAAAATCCTTTAGTTGCATTTTGCCTGCCACAAGTCACTAAAAGGAGATAATACTATAAAAAACTAAGGTAGAAAGTAAGAAAACGGAGCCTCTGTTTTGGAAAAGTCATAATAGACTAAAGACGGAGGCTTTGCTGCTACTCATTAGCCATTAATATAAAAAGCCTTAACTTTAACTTTTGTCCAGTGTGTGTCCGAACCACTAAAGAACACTTAAAAAGAAAGTTAAAACTTAAAAGATAGCTGGTATCCCTCTAACTTTGACACAATCCTTTTTTGCAGGGAAATTATCTGAGGATTTCCAATTTAATGAGCTATTTACTGTATGTTTGTTTGGGGTTAATCTATTAACTGTGTATTTAGGTTCATGCCACCAGATGACCCACTGGGACGCCACGGACCCAGTCTGGAAAACTTCCTGAGGAAGAGGCCTATTGTTCCTGAACACAGGAAGCAGCCATGTCCTTATGGTAAAAATATGCAGCAGTTATATGCACTTGAGTGTTTGTGCTGCAAATTGTATTTTTGCACCAATTAGCACCTTCACTTGGTTTTCTAGATACATTCCTGTATTTTAAGAAATAAATAACAAAAAGAATGATCCTTAAGTATGTTATTCAACCTCTTTTGTTTTTATGCGAGAGAGGTTAACTTTGCTCTAGAGCAGTGGAATTAACAGAGATACAAAAAGATGCAAATATTATCCTCTAAGATGTTATAAAACATTTTCATTCCAGCACATTAATGACAAATGCTTCTCTTTTTTCGTCTTTTAGGGAAGAAGTGCACATATGGCCACAAGTGCAAGTTTTACCACCCTGAAAGGGGTAGCCAGCCCCAGCGTGCTGTGGCTGATGAGCTCCGTGCCAGTGCCAAAATGTCATCAGTAGCTTCTAGAGGTCTACTGGAAGATGCCCTGATGATAAAGAGCCAAAGTTCTGGTCAACCAGAAGGAATGGCTGAGGCCGAGCCAAGTCGGGGCACTCCAAAGAAACAGCCAAGCCCCAGCCTTCGGCGCTCCTTCACTGACCTCTTGGAGGACAAGCTTCGGATCAAGTCCAAAGTGGAAGGACGTAGGGGAAGCAACAGCAGCAGCAGCAGTAGTTGTAGCAGTAGCTTTCTAGGGTATTCTGCTCCAGGGGGGGGGGCTTCATCAGGAAGCTTTGACCGATGGGAGCACCCTGGGGGAAGTGGTGGAGGCAGCTTGAGGGTTGCTGGAGCATCTGGACCAAGCCAGACTGAAACTTACCACAGATGTGAGTCTCCAGAGCTGGGCTACAGCTCACTGGTAAAGGCCTACTCTAGCCTCAGTCTGGTAGTTCCACAGAGTCCTGAATGCTTCTTCCCAGCTGATCTGCGAGCTGGATCGCTGCTGTCAGACTGTAGCAGTGAAGGCAGTGCCAGCTCAGACTCTTTCTCCCCTGACCCTTTGTTAGACGATGGTTCCAAATGCCACCATCACCACCACCATCCTCACCACCATCATCACTGCTCTGGCCAGAATGCCCACCCTGTAAGCCGTGTTCCTCCTGGACTGGGCCAGCATGCTCCTTATAGCTATCCTGTTCCTCAAGCACTACGGAGACAACATGGTTTTGGCTTGGAAGACCCCCCATCTTCTGTTACCTCTCATGTATCTCCACGTCCCTTCAAGTCCCCTTCACCCTACATCCCACCCCACCTTCGGCATCCATTGCTGAGCAGTTTCCCAGGAGAATTCCCAGCTCGTTCACCCCAAACATCCACTGCTCACTCCCACTCTCAGAGCAATTTGATGGGCTCCCTTTGGCAGGAAGGTGGGCTCCAGGACCCCCAAGTGTACAAAGGGTCACCACTACATTCCCGAAGAAACCAATCGGGGCTAAACCAACAACCACAGCATCAGATAAACTGGGACCCCCATTACCAGCAGCCCCCTAAGCCTTGCTATGATCCATATGGCTTCCAGAGCCTTCCAGAAGTCCACGAGAAGGCTTGGCACTCTCCTTGGGGCAGGCAAGCCCATTCATCATCCCGTGGCCTTTCAGCATCCAGTCTTCCACCTCTCCCTCAGCTGTCCCTTCCATCCTTCACTACCCACAAAAGCCACCTGTCCTCAGTACCCCAGCAACAGGAACCCCGTGTCTCGGGTCAATACCAGGACCTTAGAGAGAGGGTGTTTGTTGACTTGTGCCGCATCTTCCCTCCAGACTTGGTGAGGATGGTGATGACCAGGAACCCTCATGTGGTGGATGCTCAGGAGCTTGCAGCTGCGATTCTGATGGAGAAATCGCAGCACGGTTCTTGAATTAAGCCAGAAGGTGGAGTTACAGCCTAATCTCAACTGGGCTCACTTCTGCAGGTTTATTTCTTGTTATGATCTTAATTATTAAAGTCAGGTTGGACACACACAAACCAAAAGCAGAAGATATGAAGCTCATTTAGCTTTAGTTAATGGACTGCTTAATTTCATAACAGGGAAGTTGTCTCATTATTTTTAATGGTATTTTTGTAAAGGGAAATTGCCATATTTTGTCAGTGAATATTATATCAGTGAATATGCCTGCTATTTCAGCACTTAAGATCAGGGAAAGTTGGGGTTCAATGTGCATTTTGTGAGCTATTTTGGGTTATGAGTAAATACCTAAAGGTAGTGTGCTAAGGGAGGCTTTTAATGTGTTTTAAGGGTGACAGTGTTGTTTATTTTAAATTAATTTATTTGTTATATTTTAAGTTATTTTGATGATTTCTTTTAAATGATTCGGTTTTTGGCACTTTTTATGTTATTGCTGTGTTTCCTTGGCAATCATATCACGGTATAGGTATATCTAAAATTCCTATTTACCATCTGAGCGAAATACTTCTGTTTTCCAGTCACGAAGATGATGACAGCGTGGGTTATGTAAAATAATATATTTAATCGTGAAATTTCATTACACATCGCAAATATATTCCTACCTTATTTTATGGTCGAATTAGCTAAACAAATGGATCAAGGGTTTCTCTGTAGACTGGCAGGTGGCCGATAAGATGTTGTGGTGAGATTTTGTGGATTTCCCCCACACGGAAGTGAAAGTCAAGCGGCACCGACAAAGAAGATAGCAAAAACTCCACTTGAAAACCCCAAGCTGTTGTTCACTTTTGAATACGTTTATTTCGTCTGCTAGGAGCCCTGTCAGCTGACTTCACAGTTCATCAGCTTTCAGTACTATTTGTTTTAAAACATCCCCTCAGTTCTTTTCCATCTTTAAACCATATCAAAATTCTAAATCATATGAAGGTGGCTGTGGAGAGCACCAGAAATGTTTAGGGTTCAAAGAAGATTGTTGGTATTATTTAGATTTTAATTTAAAATATGTGTTAATTTATTACCTTTCAATGTGTGTGAATGTCTGTCTTGCATGAGACACAGGGTCTCCGTTGTCAGTGGTGACATGACGTGGAGGGTTTAGCCGCCTCAAACAGGGTAAAACTCTTTTGTACCCTTCTGTTAAATAGAGCCACAGCTTTGCAGTAAAAGACAGGAACAGACTGGCAAGAGTTGGGAAACACCTTCCTCTCACAGACTATGTTACCAGACACTTAATATCATGGGGACACCTATAGATAGTAGTTTTTAGGTCTACAAACTTTTCTCAGATGCGCTAATAATCTCACTGGTTGAATTAAAACTCAGTTGTTTAGTAAAGAAAGAAACTTTAAGAAAAATACAAAAATATAAGCGGTAATAACTTGAATTCATTCATTACCATCAAGGACATGAATTAATTACCTTAGTTAGACAGCAATAAGCTAATATAGTTTCAACTTGGCAAGTCTAAATCATTTTTTTAATTTCAGATTAATCAGAGTAATGTCCAAGGACTGCAACTAACAATTATTTCATTACTAATTATCTGTTAAAATAACGAATTTGTATTAATCACTTCATAAATGAAATCGATTAAATGTCCAAAAGTACGACCAAAAGTAAATATTATAACTAATTTGACGTAATTTTAAACTAAGCATCTTTCCTTTTGATCTGCCTTCTCTTTCAAAGTACTTTTAGGTTGTCATCTCTTAATGTTAAGCACTTTGAACTGTATTTGTTGTATGAAATAGTAATATTCTTATTTTTATTATTATCTCCACCAATGGGATTATTTTAATGTCTGAGGAATTGTTTGTAAAGCTAAACTAACTCTTGCCTGGTCTCTTTATTGATACAAATTGTATCCTATACACTTTTTTTAAACAAGATCAATGTTATATATGAGAATATTTAAACAAAAACTATTTCGAGTTGAATATTTTGAGTATTTGTGGCAGACTTTGTCACCTATGGACATAGCCTTTATTTATATGAGGGGGTATTTTATTCCCTTTTTCAAAGTGCAGGAAAGAGAAAGTCTCTTATGCACTTTTTTGGAGACCGTTATTGTTTATATTGTCAGTGAACTGAAAGCATGGTACTGTGTAGCCCAAAAAAAAACTCAGTCGGGTTAGAGGTTGAGTCGGCTTAACCATGGTGAAAAGCAGATCATTTCCGTGGTTAAAGGTGTTAAAAATAAAGGTGTGGTTAAATGTGATGTGGTCTCATTACTCATGAGACATATTGAAGCTTGTCAGCATCACAGTATAAAACAGTATTTTTGGAACACTTCTGGAGCAAAAATAGACTGCACTTGTGAATGCTGTTAAAAGAGAGGAGGTTTTGATGAGCTTGCTTCTCAAATTTGTGCCACAGGCACCAGATCTTTCGTGACGCTTTTCCCAGAAAGCTAAAACCACATTTTCTTCTTCTCGAAGCTCTCTTACTTGAAAAGCTCTCTTCTCAAGGGCTGTACTGTAATCTGAAAGGTGTCGATCTCAGGAACAAGTCCTCAGTAATTCCTGTCTGTCAGTTGATTTCTTTTTCTCTGATGCTCTCATGGCCTTGTGCTATGATGTAATGGCTGAGTAAGTCAGTCATAGCTGAAGTGCTCTCACCCTGCTGGTCTGGCTGGCACTGTGTGCTCGTGTTCGCCACAGGGTTGAGAAACTCTACAATTCAATTAAACAAACCTCTAAAGGTGCTGTGTTAACATTCCTGTGGATATTAAAAAAACGTATTTAGTGTATGAGGGCAAAGACTATTTTTCTATTATCATGAACTTGTTTAGAGCTATTTTTCTATTGTACATGTTTATCTGCAAGAAGAGATTGTAGTCAGTGTTGCTGAATAAGGGGAGGTACACTTTGCTAACTGTGCTAATGTGTTTGATTTTCTCCACAAATGTTACTTCACAGTGTTCAGACTGAATATGATCATGCAAATTTACACCTCGCTTTATTCATGTGAATTTGGGCGTTTTTGTGGTCCATGTTTTTCACCGCAAATAGCCAATGTTAGCGTGTTTATTAGCTAGCAAAACCAGACTTGGACTGACCTCAAAACTTAACATTCCTGTTCTTTATTATGTTTCTCAAGCTTTTTTCCTTTTTGTGTCATCTCTGTACGTTGTAAGTGGTAAATGAAGTCATCTGCTTTGGAAAATTGCATTCTTCTGTCCAAGTTATGACACTTTTTGTGACGCTATCTGCGTATCAACCCCCGCAAGTGTAGCCATAAGCTTGCTTGCTAGCGAGCATTGTGTATAATAAGCCTTTGTCACAGTCACACGTGTTACTAGCAACATTAGCAATGGCTTTGTTCTACTGCAGTAAGTTGTTTAAAATCGCATACTAAATACTCAATCTGTATGTACTGCATACTGCTTACTGAATTAATGATTAAGTATGCCATTACCAGCAGACTGTTCACACTGAAGTAAATTCCAGCAATATGTCTTCTCTGCATCACCACTGTTTTGATTATGTTACCGGACCCGCCGAAACATTAAGTGAAAATTGTTTATTACAAATGTGAATTAACATTACCTCTTCCACTCAATTTAATATTTTCCAGTATTATTTTAATGCAAATTTAAATGATTAAACATGTAAGTATTAAATATGTTTTCTACGGTACATTATATACGTGAGCTCCTGCGCTTTTCCTCTTAACTGTACCTTAACATCTTAACTTCCAATCATTCATTACTCTTATATCCAACGGTTCATTCTTTAAACCATTTGCCTCACAGTCAGCCATTGTCTGATGAACCGCAATGCATTTTGGAGCTGTTGAGTATGTCCAGTAAGCTCACGTCTCGTAAACATCTGGGATTTCCTAATGTACATGAAATCCAAATACTATGCAGTTGGAATGCACCACATACTCAATTTTACATCATACTTAGTATTAATAGTATGTGAATAATATGCGGTTTTGAACACAGCCTCAGTGAGCCATGTCAGTATAATAGTGAGCCATCATGCACAACACCAGCCCCCTGAAACCGAAGCAGCTAAATGAAATTCAGCCTTCATTTATTTTATCATTTGTCCAAGTGTCAAAATGTCCTCTGTAAAAAAAGACCTATAGACACCCTATGACTTGCAACAACGAACTGGAACAAATTATGACATCAGCCAAGCAGCTTTTTATTTTTTTTGGTTTGTACCTGTAATAACATAGCAAGGTTGTATGAAACTGCAACAATGATTTTCTTTCTTGCTCACCAGTAGGCCTACATCATGGTTTCCCCTCGCAAATCACTACCGAGCTGTTGGGCAAATTTCACCTTAATTTGCTATTGATGTAAAAACACATCAGGTTTCGGTAAAGGTCAATCCCATGCTGCCAGCTATCCCACAATGCCTTGACAAGCTTAAAGTCTCGTAGAACCTGAATAGGGTCCACAGTGAACTTGCTTCGGTTCACATCCTCTTGCATTTTGTCATGTGATCAACCTGCCTAAAATTTGCTTCACGTTCAGTCTGAACACACCTTTAAGAATTTATGGGTAGGTTTTTTTCTACAATAATGTTTTGTCATTTGTTGCTCTTTTGACTAAAATGGCCTCAAATCCAGCAGTTTTATCCAATAGGAAAGAAATGTAAAATATCAACAATGTCCATGTTTATCACAGTTTATTCCTACCCATATTTCTAATGTGCTTTAATACAGCTTCATTTCTGCTACATAAACAATTAAAGTGCCACCTTTTCAGAGACCAAAGCCAAGTAAAAGGCTGTTTTCTTTTGCTTTTCAATGTTTTCCCCTTTGCTCAGGTCAATGATGGTTATATTAAACCAAAATAAAAAGAAGATATTAAAGTGTTTGACTATTGCTGCTGTTTCACTGTGTGTCCTGCTGGCAGATGAAAAGTTTAATTCCAAAAGAAGGTCCAAAGCGGTCATGTACAACTGCGCTATTTGTGAAATATTGATTTAGCGCAGTCAAATTGTGTTTCAAAAGTAGCCACCTTTTAGTGTGCAATACTAAGGCATTGCTTTAAACTGATGAATTTGAATGAGTTATATGTACAGGATGTGCCCAGCCCAAACACAATACCCATTTAATCAAAAAGAGGAAAAAAAAATGAAGATTCAAATGAAATTGGCTGAAATGCTTTTGTACAAACAGTTTTACTTTCATTTCATTCATGCTTTTTGTTAATGTTGTTCCTTTTTATTAAAACATGTCTTTTGGAGTGGGTCTCTTCAGACTTTGTGCTACAGGGCCGTGGGACTCAACTGAGCTTTAGGAAATGAAACCCAAAACAAAAGCTAACCTGTCATACCTACTGAATCTGGGAAACTGTGGCCAAATGTTGACTGTTTGTTATGTGTAATGTAAAAGTGAGCAATAAAAGCCCTACTCAAGCTATCATGTATGCTCTTGAATGTTCCAGAAAAGGGAAGCTGGGGAGATCCAGCTGGAGCAACTTAGGCATTCATTGAATTTATAACAACATTGTGCGTCAGGTTCGAACATGTATATCTGACACAACATCCTTTGTGAATAAATCCAACTCTACTGGCTCTAACCTCAGTCAGGACTCGTTAAGATCATATTGTAGCGGCATAGTTGGAAATATAAATTCATTCTTTATTGTGGGGCAAAATATATTTGAATGAACAAAAAAACTCCAGCACAGTAAGAATTTAAAAGAAGCAAAACTAGTTTGCATATCTGTTTGCTCAAACTCTCAGAGTGAGCATTTGCAAACTGATAGCCATTCAAGAAGTTAAGTAAACTGATGCAACATTAACAGATCATGACACTGACAGCACGACTTAACTAACTTTCCCAACACAAAATGACAAAAAGTAATACTATAGACAGGAAGGAAATAGACGAATAAGGCTTTTTTTTTTAAAACAAATTAATTAAATAGTTCAACTGATGACATAAGATGTAAAAGTAAGGTACAGATATTAAAGCGTTACGGACAAGCGTGCAGGCAACATCAACAAGCTACAAATGGCCATTTTATTTTATTGAGAAAAAACACAATGTCAACCAATCCTCTCATTTTGTCTAACGGTCCTGTTGTTGATTAATTATCATACATGCAAGCATTAAAACTGTCAGTATTGTAGAAGGGAGAAGTCCAGGTTGATGACAGGATATGCTGCTTGCTATTTTTCCGACAGTAAAGGATGGGTGCTTCGTTGGGTTGGGGGCGGAGCTCTTAAAAGCAGGTAGCAGTGTGATTGGCCAAACACTGCTACGCAGAGCTTTGGCGAGGCTGAAGCTACATAGCCCATTAGCCGCTCTTTCTCCTGGATAGAAAAAAAAAATTGTTCCTGGGGTGGCAGCAGGTTTTGGGCTTTACAAGGAAAGTGAGGCGTTGACATGGCAACGAGACTAACTGTCTCTTTTCATCGTTGTGTCCACGCTTCTTCCCTGCTCACATGGACTCAAACTCATCAATGCGCTGCTTGGTGTTGCCCTGGCGGATCTGGCGCAGGGTTTTGTACTTGTCTCTGCCTGCCCTGACGTTCTCGGCATGCAGCATGTCGTTCTGTGTTTTCTTGGTGTCATCCCGGGCCTCGGCCAACTCTGAACTCAGAGCCTGGACAGAGGCAAGAGACAGAGAGATGGGTGATGAGAGATGAGCAGCATAAGATCAGTGGTGTATAATTTGCTAGAAAAAAGCTTGGTCAGCTTGGGTCCTGTTTTCAACAACAGCTTCTTGTTGTTGTTGGTTGTCATCTAAGGCCGCGTTCACTGGCCTTAATGAACAAATGTTGTGTGCGGCACTGAAGTGCCTGGGAGTTAGGGTTAATAGTGTAATAGCTGAAGGTTTCCTACAACAACAAAGCACTCGCTATGCCTCGCTCGTCTTTCTTTTCTTTCTCTCTCTCCCCGTGAAATAAGCTGCCTTTAAGTGCGGTCGGAAACGTAGAAATCTATGAACGACTTATGGAAAACAGTAATTGTGAAATATAAAATCTACTTGTGCTGTGTTGGGGCGTTTAAGAACACAACAGGATGTCACACTAATGGGCCGTGTCATTAACACCCCCCCGCCCCCCCGCCGCACCACCCTGCGGAAAATCGCCAGATCACTTTTCTTGGTGTGAATGCCCACTTATCTTAGTGTTTATAAAACTCAATATAAATATAAAGCTCTACCTGTAGCTGTTTCTTGACACGTTCGTTCTTCTGCGCCTCAGTGATGCGTTCCTCCTCACTGCGGTGGCTGGTGACGCCATCGCTGAGGAGCTCGGCACTCGCCTCGGCGTTCGTTTCATCCTCCTCATCGTTTTCTGGCGCCGGCGGAGATGTCATGGCCGTCTTCAGCTCCTCCCTGGTCTTCTCCAGGTCGTCTTGTGCTGACAAAGCCTGTAAAGAACACACGTGCATACGTATGAAACAGACACCGACCGTTTACAGACATTAATACAGAAAGATATGGACAGATGCACACACATTTAACACTAACCACTAAAGACATACACACTCACAACTCACTGGATAGAAAAATAAAAGTAGAGAATAATGGGCCTAAACATATGTGTGTCACACACACACACACACACACACACACACACACACACACACACACACACACACACAGAAGTTTTGTTACTTTGAGTTGCCATTCTGATGCTTCATCTTCTTTTTTCCTCTTGGCTTCCTCAAGCAGAGCTATTTTGGCAGTGAACTCCGCTAACTCAGCAGCCTGTCGAAATAACACATGCTTTACCACCAGTGATTGAACTCAGTGTGGTGTCTAACCAACAGTCCAAAAACCAAAAGGTATTTTCGATTTACAATAACATGAAACATGAAAAATATTTGAAAAATTGGTAGTACTGCTTGATAAATGATGTCTTCTTTCATGATTTATTATTTGAACAGACAACAGTATTAATATCAGTTAACCCTGGACTATTCATATAATAAAATATAACACTGCTTGTTATAACTTTAATATACTGTATGTATAATACATTTAAAGCAAAGTGTAAAATGGTTTTGGTGGTATAAAAACAAGAATACCACATGTTAAATAAGAAGTAAATAAAAAAAGAATAAATACATGGAATTAAAAGGAAAGACGGATTTAATTGATGGATCTCAAGGTTTGTTGTTGCCACCTGAGTTCAAGTGTCACTTTCACCTGGATAAAAGCACTAAACTAAAGGAGTAAGTGTTGGCATAAGGAACCAGAGGCTGTGATTGATGTGTGAGTGCAGGTACCAGTTGCTCCTGGTTCTTCATCTGGTCGGCAGCCTGCTGAGCCAGTGCTGCCTTGGCTTCCTCCGCCGCCTGCCTCTCCTTCTCCAGCCGCTCTGCCTCCTCCTTTGCCCGCTTCCTCTCCTGCTCGAGCTCCAGCGCCTTCCTAGTCTGCTCCTCCAGCTCTGCACGCATACACATGTAAATATAAGAGTTACAGACCATCTTAAAACGTGTGGGACGTTTGTGTGATCGGTGAGGACAAAGGACATTACAAAGTCGGTATCCCAACGTTTCACAAGAGTTTTACAAATGACCTCCTAGGACTCCTCACATCCTCACTCTCAAGATCTGAAACTAAATAGAAGTCCATGCGCACATGCTTGATGTCGGTGCAGTCGTACCTTTCTGAGCTCTCTGTGTCTGTCCTTCGATCTGCCTCAGCCTCTCCATCAGCTCGTCCTTCTCTCGCTCTATCCGCTCCTTCTCCTTCTCCGCATGCTCGCGCTTCTTCTTCTCGTTCTCCAGCTGCGCTCTGTCCAAATAACCCAGAAAACAACCGTCACAAACCCAGCTGGTCCATTATCTGTTGATCGTTTGAAGTTATACACCATGAAAATAGTCTACAAGGAAATTCAAAGAATGTTTGTCTGGCCTTATCGAGACTTCTTCTCAGTGCCGCATTAGCTGTTATGATTTCATGTAAACGTGTTACCTGTTTTCTCACATTAACCTAGTTTATCTGTGCATGTAAACCTGCCGATATGCAGGATTAGTTTTTGTGACATAAGTTCAGGTAGTTCATGGGCACTCCTTGCTTACAATGAAAATAACATCTTCACTTGATGTTCAAATACAAACATCAGATCCTCTTTTCCCACACTAATCCATAGATATGGGACAACTTTGTAGTCTGTCTGTCATGTTTAATTCTCTTTGGATGTACTGATTGGTGTGCATATGCAAACACGTTTTTGTGACGCACTATATAGCATTTATAAAAACTGTATTACATTGTTTTATTTCTTGCTACCAACAGTAGAACGAGCTATGCTGTGTTTGTTTGCTTCTGCAACAGCAGCTCCTGCAGATGAGGAACAGCAGCTTGATTCTTTCAAAGCAGCACTGCCCCCTAGTGATTACAAAGCTTTATCAATAAATTGCCACTTCCAACATGAGCTAATGTGTGTTCATTCAGAACACCATGCAGTAGCCTACACACTGGGTGTGTACAGGGTTAGAAGAAATACACCTGGTGTGAACTGACCCATACCCCAACCAGCACTCTTCCATTTACTGTAAGATATTCAGGAAGCGGAAAACACTACATGAAGTGATTTAATTAACCAGTAAATGAGAGATAATGTACATACATATTCTGCTAAATGTAGTTTCCTCTTATTTACATTCCCTGTAGAAAATGCAAAGGACAAAGAAGAAACACAAATTCCCAGTTGTTGTGTAACTTATTTTTTACAATTAATACGGCTCATACTGAACTGTAGGTCTCTAAGCAATTAAAACCGAGTGAAGTAAGACTGACTAGATAAGTATGTATTGCATGTAAGGCTAAATGATAAGCTGACTAATTTAACAGCTAGCTCAGAGTTAACAGATTCATAGAACCGCATGGCAGTCGAATGAGAGCTAGTATGTTGTTAAATCAATTAAGAATAGACTCAAAAAAAAGCACACTGGAATACTGGAAACACAGGAGAATCAGAACTTCCAGCAGGAAAAAAAAATGGGAGATGGTGCTTCCGGACCAACCTATAGTCCTGAAAAAGGCAAAGCAGAGTGTATTGTACCTCTCCATCTGCTTGTGGTGCTTCTCCTCTCTGGCCTGAGCCTTCATCTGCTGCACCTCGATGGTGTCGGGCTTCCTCCTCCTCATGTACAACTCATGGTTTCCCATACATAATGCCAGGATGCGCTTGTTGATCCGCAACCGAGGGGCGTAGAACACAAAGTCCTGGGGAAGACACAAAGGACAGACATGACAGTGTTAACACATATTTCAAAAAGATAACCAATGACCAATCACACATCATTCCAACACTTACTGGAGCTTTCTTGTCGATGGGCTTGATGACAAACTTCTTGTCGTTGAAGGAAATGTTTCTGATCTCACTCCAGGGGAAGCCGATCTTCGGTGACAACCTGAGTGGAGAGATTTTTTGAATTAAAGATTAAAGTAGATGAAGATGAATCATTTACTTCCAAGCTCATTCACTTCTAAACATGTCCAACAAAAAAAAACTAATTTTAAATGTTGAATGTTGAATGATGTCTGAATGAAGCCTTTGAGGAGTATTTTGTTTTCTGTGTTCAGGTTGTTCATTAGCTGTGCTGTTCAACGCCAAAAGAGGGCGCTGTTGTCAAACCAATGCAATCCATGGGCCTCAAGGGTGCAGAGAAAGTCACACTTCATATTCCTTAAACTAGTTATAATAAAGCTACAGCAGTCCCCTTTTAATGCATTAAATCCCAGATAATATAGTGATATTTATGTCAATAGCAGATTTATATTTTCTTTTATACGGAAAAGTGCAACACTTGATGTATGTGACATGCCATTAAAGACAAAGGGGATAAAAAGTTCTATTTCATTGTTTAAGGCTTTATAGTTTCAAATCATGAATTTATTGATTGACGGTAATGTTGCCACTTAATACAATTTCATAAGAGATGTATTTCTCCAATTAAAGTCTATTGCAATCAAACTGTGTCTTAACTGCAATGGTGGATCAACCGTAGCTGGGAATCTTCCTAAAATAAACTGAAAGTGGGTGTTGTGGTTTAATTTTCTTCCTCTTTATTTTAAGTTTTCAGTTTTGTTGAGGTGCTGAACTGAACTAAGCTCAAGCGTTTGGTCTCACAATTCTTTAAAAGCAAGGAATGTCTACAGGCGACCCGTCGTCATGTGTTCCATATGTCAGCGTGATTATTTTCATTTTGTTACATTTTAATTACTTTTTTTAAATGTGTTCTTAAGGGTTAAACTATTCAATCATTTTCAAGAAGAGCAAAGACTTAAGTAAAATAAAATAATAATGTGCAGCACAACGAGGAGTTTTTGTTACTGCTAATCATCTTGGGACCCCTCATCTTTATCTCGTGACCCTTGAAGGGGTCCTAACCCCAAGGTTGGGAATCCCTAAAACCAAGCTCCGAGGGTAAACTGTGTTACTAATTAATGCTATGTGAGATATGAAACGGCAATGAATGCATCTAACTTCTTCAGAATGTTGCCACCCTATGTGTATGTGTGTGTGTGTGTGTGTGTGTGTGTGTGTGTGTGTGTGTGTGTGTGTGTGTGTGTGTGTGTGTGTGTGTGTGTGTGTGCGCATGCATGTGTTAGTTACTTGTCTTCGTGCTCATAGATGTTGAGTCCCAGGGCATCGACCCCCAGCCACAGTTCTGTGCCTTTCTTGTTTTTAATTTCAAAGTAGTTGACACCGTACATCTCCAAGTCCTGAGCTATCTTCAGATACTCCATCATTGCATCCTCCCTACACCCCCACACACACACACACACACACACAAAATACACAATACACAGGTAAATATAGGTGTCAATGTCTTTAAAAATCATAATCCTCAAACTTGGATTATACAGTGATTTCTCTTCTTTCTATCAGCCCGCAACAACACTGACTTACCTGAGCATGCTTCTGTGTTCCTCATGCCAGGTCTGTATTCTGTCCTCCCATTGTTCCTTTGTCAGCTTGTGTTGCTCCAGAACTCTACAGGACATGCACACACAAGAAAAATATGTAACGAAAAGAAGAAGAAAAAGAAAGAATAAATACTGCGATACTACAGAATGTTCTCTCTGTTGGCCAGTAGCTAGTCTGCTGAACTTCATCATGATCAGGCTGAGAGTTACATATTTAGCTACCATGCTAACAATGTTGTGCAGGATAATGGTGGGATCACAATGCAGGTAATTATGTGGTAACACAGTCATCTATGAAACATCACAACATGATGGCCAGGCCACACAAATGCTTTGCATCCGCCACAATCAGTGTCTGTGTGTGTGTGTGTGTGTGTGTGTGTGTGTGTGTGTGTGTGTGTGTGTGTGTGTGTGTGTGTGTGTGTGTGAAATGGTGAATGAGAGGCAAACTGTAAAGCGCTTTGTCAGCTAGGGCAGAAAAGTGCTTTATAAGTGCAGTACATTTACCATTTATGTAAATCAATGCAGTTTTCAAACTTTTAGGGAATAAATGATCTTAATTCAGGTCCTCACAAGTATTGTATAGTGGGTATGCACTGTACCGTTGTGGCAGTAGCCGGTCGGAGGCCAGGTAGCCGGGCTTGTTATTGTCTTTGTTGTAATCTCCGTACTTGGCCTGGACAGCGTAGGAGGCCACAAGCACGGCTGTCTCTGGGGGACAGTAGTTCTCATCATTTAGAATGGCCTCCTTCACCTGCAGAAAGGACACACACACACACACACACGCACACACACGGCCAGTAATAGCCTGTAGTTAGTATACAGAAGCCAAGGGAGAGATGATTAAGGTGCTTAGGCGATCTTTCCTGGTTAGATAAACCTTAGAGATATTATAAAAAGCAGCAGTTACATCTGTCAATATGTTGAACCGGAGTGAAATATTTATATTTCAAGAACTAATGGACATCATGAAATATGCTAGAGACATTAACAGAAAGTCTGGGAATCCCCAGGCTTTACAACTAGCAGGTATGGATTTTTACTTTTCCAGCACAGCAGAATAAAGATGATTATTGTTGTGTTATTGATGCTAATACAGATACAATACCTGAGTTTCTGCACTGATACCAAGAAGATACTTCCGTAGACACCTTACTTTGAGAAATCTATGCAAAAATATACTGTTTTCTAACTTTTGTTTCCCAAACATGAGATGCTAAACACATACATACATACAGTTTAAAATGAGCTACATTTCCATTTAAATGAGAAAATATCTGATCAAGAATAATTAAACAAGACATGCCATAAATTTAAAGCCAGCTTTAATTAACAATTGCCAAATTCTCACATTAAGACCCAAAATCCTGCTTACACATGAAGACAACAGCTGGAAATCACAGATCAATTTTCAGAATATGTCCACCGTGTTAGTACCATTTGGGTTGACCTGACCACCACAATATCTTGGAAGGCACAGTAATCTATCAGTTGTACAGTACCTGCAGGAAGAAGAGCTTCTGTGTGATCTCCTGGATAAGTTCCTCAGAAACATCTTCTGGGAAGAACTTTGCTCTGAACTTGAACTGCAGAGGATTCTCCTTCTTCACATCCTGCTGGGTCACCTGGAGAGAACACCCACACACGACATTTTATCTTCCACCCTTCACATGTTTTTACAGTACGTGAACTTATGAATACGGAGGAAATCAAACTATGTGTCACTGTCTTCATCCAAAACAAGATTAAAGCTACATTCATTAAACAAGATATTTTCACTGATGCTGGTTTTATGCACTTTGAATTAAAGATTCTGCCAAACAGAATATTGAAGTAAGGTTATACACACCAGTCTACTTCTAAGGCTTTCCAGCATTTAAGTCTGTTTTAAGATTTAAGACTGTTTACAGGCTTTCATAACTTTAATATCATGTTTTCATTTATCTGCAAATGCACAAATGATAAAAACAGGAATAAGGTTATTAAATAGAAGTGGCCCTTGAGTGGTTGTATTTCGGATCTCTCACCTTCTTGTTGAGCTTGAGCCATGTGACGTAGCCTTTACTGTCTGTGTACTGCAGGCCAAAGAACCAGACCTCCCTCAGACCCACCGTCTTCACCACCTGAAACGACACAAATGCTTTTCGTTTTTATCCGTTTACGGGATACAATTGGATTACCCTTGTCACCTGCAGTGAGTACTAGTACAAGACTGTCAATCGAGCTTCTATAACAAGCTTTGCACAAAACTCTGTGGGCAACTTTTTATTCAGAAAACAACAATTAAGCAATTAATATAAATAGAAGTCTCACATTTTACACTTAAAAACTTGTAGTTGAGAAATAAAATATAAACTATGTCATGTCATGTTTTTTACAGCTTTTGTGAATCACCGACTTTATTCTCTGCATTAATTGAAAACCCTGTGGAGATATCACTGGAAATCTGGCAAGGCAAACCAAAGCTCAATACTTTCAGGATTTAGGACTACAAGTTGTCATGCGATAAAGGCTGTGCACCATCTCAATGGTGTCATTTATTGACAGTAATTATACCAAGGCATCACAGTTAATGTCACTATCAAATACTGATGATTGAACTCTGTACATGCCATAGCTTTAGGGACAAATTGGCCTTGGTTTTACACACAGACCAAGGCTGAATAGTACACCAAAAATAAAAGGAAATCATCAAGTACACTGGCCAAAAGGATGTGAAAATCAGAACAAAGTGTACAGACCAAACATGCTATAACAGCTTTCACCTTCATGGGAAGACAACAAGATTTTGAAACCTGGCTGCAGGGATTTGCTCCCATTCAGCCACAAGAGCATTCGTAAGGTCCAACACTGATGTTGGGCGATAAGGCCTGGCTGTACAGTCAGGGTTCCAGTTTATTCCAAAGTTGCTGGATGGGGTTGAGGTCAGGGCTCTGTGCAGGCCAGTTAAGTTCTTCCACACCAAACATGGAAGACCATTTCTCTATGGATCTGGCTTTGTTCCATCCCCAAACTGTTGAAGCACACTATTGTCTAAAATATCATTGTCTGCTGTGGCTTTTACATTTCCCTTAATTGTTTCCAAGTTCAAATGTACATACAAATATGAGGACACAGTTGCCCACTTACTCTTTTATATATTTACATTTAGACTTAGTTATCTATGAATAATTGGTGTTGCAATAAAAACTGCACACACAAATAGTTAATTAACAGCAACAAGAGATCCTATCCCAAAAAAGAGAGAGAGAGAGAGAGAGAGAGAGAGAGAGAGAGAGAGAGAGAGAGAGAGAGCGAGAGCGAGAGAGAGAGAGAGTCCCTGGGGGGATGCGGATGCTTACTCAGACTCTGATGTGATTTACACGTCAGCACGATGGCACTCACTACCATATAATTAACTCTCACACACACTCAGACACAGAAAGACATGCCTACATAAACACAAACCCATGTGTAACAACATTTACAGGCATAAACAAATGCAACAACACACTGCAACACCCATCCAAAACATGTTGTGGTACACACACACACACACACACACACACACACACACACACACACACACACACACACACACACACACCAGTAGGGCTGGGAATGCAGTATGCAGGGGCAACTATGCGGATGCAGATTTAGATGTGAATATGGAATAAGAAGTGGAAGAGAGAAGAGGAAGACTGGCATCATAAAAGTGTGCGTTTGACCCATCAAAGTGATCACTTTCAAAGGCTTACGTGTTGGTGTTGGGTTAGTTTGATTAAAAAGCTTATTCTACCTCACTAAGGCCTTTAATCATTGTGTGTGTGTGTGTGTGTGTGTGTGTGTGTGTGTTTGAGTGAGATTATGGGTGTTTATATTTAGCTTGACAGCCTCTTTATCAATGAGCCCTCTCTGTACTGTATGTAACCTCCCCACACATGCAGTTAAATGATCACAGGGAGACGTGACTGTTTTCATCCCACAACACTAAACAGTGCTTGTGCACGCTGAAGAAATGTTGCTAGTTGAAGCTGATCGGTTTCATATGTATACTGAGGCATTGGCATCACGTTCAGTTTCAGTGTATCATGTATCCCATCTCACTTGTTCATGCTGCATTCAGTCTGTCCTCTTCAACTCATGAGCTACAAACTCCCCAAAATGTGGTGTATTCTTTTGGGATATGTCACATAATTTCTTTGCTCATGCTGGTAATCATTCTGTGTCTTTTTCAATCTCAATTCAATTTTGTGTAACATCTATTTTTAGTTGATGATGGACATTGAGTACGAAACTTCATCCACCACTGAGGTCTACCATTACTTTTACACCTGTCAGCTCACTCACTTGTTACCTTCTGTCTGCTAAAAGTCCCAAACCCAAAATTAATAAAAAAAAAAAAAAAACAACAGAAAAACAAAAGCAAATCAAAAATCACATTTCAGAAGCTAGAAGCTACAAATGTTTGGTGTTTTTTGCTGAATGATTAGATTTTCAAAACAGTAAATTCTCTGTCAATTACATAATTGATTAATCTCATGCCGCAATTGGTTAGAGTACTCATTGGGAGGTTTCTTTCAGAACAACCCTAGTCTATATCCATGATGTTCCACTTCCGGGATTGCTCCGGTGCCGCAGGAAATTCCGCCAGATGTCCGTTACCTTCCGCTTTCTTTGTATTGGAATTTTAGAGATTCTCAGATCTCTGCAGGGTAAATCCAGACAGCTAGCTAGACTATCCGTCCAATCTGAGTTTTCTGTTGCACGACTAAAGCAACTTTTGAACATACACATGTTCCACCAAAACAAGTTCCACCTGAGGCTATTTTGCAGCGGAACCATGGCTCTGTCCAGTGCTTAGCGCAGCCCATGAAGATCGTGATTGGTTTAAAGAAATGCCAATAAACCAGAGCACATTTTTCTCCGATCCCAGAATTCTGTACTGTGGACTAGCCAGACCCTCCTCTGCAGCGCTGTGGAGGAAGGTCTGGCAAAGCAAGACTAGAACAACCCCTATTCACAGAAAAACAATGATTCTTCAAAAGGCTTTATGGTTTTACAAAAGAACCATGGATGGTGTGTGCCTTTAACAAGCTGTCATATTTTGACTAACATGCTGATGTTTAGCAGACGAAAGGTTTAACATGTTCATCATCTTAGTTTAACCAGTTAGCACGGTAATATTAGCACTAAATACAAAGTTCAGCCGTGGCGAAAGAGAATGTCATTGGTTTATGACCAACTAAAGTATTGGACAAATTGAAATTTATACCTAATGATGTCACTAAATGGAAAGTCCGATGATCACCAAAGTTATTATAATTCACCCTGAGGTGAACATGTACCAAAAAACACTCCATGTAATAGTTGTTGAGATATTTCAGTCTTGACCAAAGTGGTGGACTGGCAACATTGCCCTCCTTAGAGTTAAAAAGCCAATTTCTTATTTGAATGGTCAACTCCAATTTTTGAAAGTATAGACAAACTGTTCTGGTATTTCTCTAAAAAATCTATTGTTGGGCTATTATATTTCTTGTATAGTATGGATGGGACTCTCTCCCCTCACACAGCAACACTTCTAATAAGACAGATGTATTGTTCCATAAACCTGTCTTGTACAGCCTTGAAAGCTTCTGTGTTTTGATCTCATACTATAAAGCAGAACGTAGATAAAAGACCAACAACAGAAAAAAAGAATTCTCTCTTTGATTCTGTCTTTCTCCCTCTACGTCACCACAACCCCAACAGCCCTTTAGAGCCTGACATGAAACAATGCTGAAAGCTGCCCTTTTACTTCCCAGACACACATTCACACACAGACCCACACCTTCCACCCAACACTTAGATCCACTGTCTCCTAAAAGCTCCCAGTTTAGACAAAGAGCACTTTGTGTGTCATCTCTGAACAGAACCAGTACCAACCCAAACCCAGCCAAGCACCCACTGGCACACACACGTTTACTTTCAGTATTGCTTTCCATTTGCAATGGATAACAAACGATGTGATTCTTCCAGCGGGTCACAGAGTTCACTTTGTAAAAACACATTTCTGACTGTCTACTCCCGTCCAGTGATACAGTAGATGTATTTTCTGCGTCCTTCCTGCTGCTGTAGAAGTGTTTGTCCTCACAATCTACTCAGGGATCATGGTCCTTGAAATAAAAAAAAAAACACACACACATATATATATATATATATATATATATATATATATATATATATATATATATATATATATATATATATATATGTTTGTGCTGGTATGTGTCTCTTACCTGGTCAAAAAGCTGTTTGCCTGTCGTGTTGGGCTGGATGGCAAACTCCAGCTCAGCGTCCATGGTGGTGACGCGCACATTGATCTGCAGAAAAGAAGAAAACGCAACTAAATAAATTGACCAATAAATAATGTATACATTAGATTTAGAAGAGACATTTTAAGACTGGTTGTGTGAAGACTTGGTCGCAATTTGAGAACTCGAGGAGGACCTTAAAACAATAAGGAGTCGCCAGCAGACGGTGTTACACACAGAGCCTTAAAGTAAGTTTGAAGTACTTAGGACCCTATATTTATACGTATTAGCCAAGGTCAGAGATGATCTCTGTATAACTATGTGCGATCAAGAGATGAAGCTCATTTTACTGCTGTGAGAACATTAGATTCAGTATGCACAGAAACATGATGCAGCATTGGCCCACACACAGGCGGAGCAGACATATACAGTATGATGCTTCACATGTTATGAACCTAGTGAACCTGTATGCATTTCAGAGCTGACACAGTCTTAGACAGTAATGTGGACTGGTGGAGAATATATAAATCCTGAAATCTTTTGTACAGAATAGGAGTCTGATTCATGATCCCAAATGTTGAATGGGGGGGGGGTCAAAGTAAAAGTAGGGGTAACTGATTTCATGTATATATGTGCACATGTTTGTGTATGTATGTATATATATGTGTATGTGTATGTATGTATATATATAATTATTATTTTTATTATTACTGGTTTTGTTTGTTTGTTCTGTCCATGGTTAAGACTCGGTTTGTATTGTAACAGGAAATGTCTCTGTATGTGATACGCTGAACTGTCATGCACCAAAGGAAAAAGCAATAAAAAACTTACAAAGTAAAAGTAGGGAAGATACAAAGCGCAAATTGACAAAATGTCCAAAGGAAATTACATGAAAGTGCTTAAGACTTTAAGTGTGAAAGGGCAAAACAAAGAATGAAATAGTGTGAAACAAATTAGGAAAGTGTGATGTAAAACTCTATGATAAAATGTAAAAGTTTAGCGAATAAGGAACAAACTCGGAATAAAGTAAAGCCTATGAACTACTGTTGACTGTTTGCCAGCTGTGTGTGTGTCCTCCTATCAGACTTCTATAAATACCCCCCACACACACACACACACACACACACACACACACACACACACACCACACTAACCATACCCCACACACACACAGTCCATATAAGGCACCGGCTGTTTATGCCACTCTCCTCCTTGTGCCAGGAAGCTGCTTTCACTTCACTTAATGAGGGAAAAGTATTAGGAAAACTTCACTTAACAGTTGCAGCAGCCTAGCCTCAACCACACATGAATTATAATTAAGTTCCCACTCATGAATTTTTCATATAAGAATAAACATTTGTATAATAAATGTATCTCGGAGATGAGAGAAAAGAAATCCAACTGGTTCTTCAGAGTGCAGGCTATCTGTACTTAAGCATTAAAGAGTTTGTACTTGAACAACCACAACCATTTGGAGAATGGGTCATTTCCTCTTTGGCAAGCCAATAAATGATGGACAAATGCATATGATCACATAACTGGATGAAAGGATGAATCAACAAGTGCTACAATATAGTGAATATCAAAGCAAATATCAAATCAATCCACCCCATCTGCTCTTAATCCAGAAACTTTCAATTTAGGATACATGTGTAATTTTCATGTCTTATTTCAAAAATAATTCAAAGGTTTTCACTTTTTCAATCTCTTCTTTAAAATCGTTTTTTTTTAAATAAGACATTGGGCTCCTACATTAAATCATGTAACTATTTTTCTCATTAGGTTGAAGTGACATCCTCTCTATAATTTTCTTTCATACATATTCTACATACAGTGCAATGGTGCAGGCTCAACCATCTGCAGCTGAACGCAACAAAGACCAAGGAGTTGGTGGTGGATTTCAGGAGATCTAAGCCACATAAGCTATCAGTCTCCATTGAAGGGGTCAATGTGGAGGTGGTCAGCACATATAAGTACCTGGGGCTACACATGGACAATAAACTGGACTGGTCAGCCAACACGGATGTGCTGTATCGGAAAGGGCAGAGTCGGCTTTGCTTCCTGAGGAGGCTGCGGTCATTCAATGTCTGCAGTAAGCTCCTCTGGATGTCAGTCATTGCCAGTGTCCTGTTTTATGCTGTGGTGTGCTAGGGAGGCAGCATTAAGAAGAGAGATGCTGGGCGACTGAACAGGCTGGTAAGGAAAGCTGGCTCTGTTGTTGGCATTAAGCTGGAGTCAACTGCAGAGAAACGGACCATGAGTAGGATGCTGGCGATCATGGGCAATGACCGCCACCGACTACACAGCACGTTCATTTAAAAGAGGAGCATGTTCAGTGGCAGACTTCTGTCACTGTCATGCTCAACAGACAGGTTGAGAAGGTCCTTTGTCACCAGGGCCATCCAACTCTTCAATACCACACAAAGGGGGAAGGGAGAAAAGGACTTTTCAGCATGAGCCTGTCTCTCTCAGCCCCTACCATTATATCACTTTGTCTGCTGTACACCTGACTGTCTTATAGGCAATATTAGCCCTCCTACACAATCTGGACTGTGGTCATAACATCTACATCTTATAACTTATTCCCTGTTATATATTGTTCTTAAAGTATATTATTTCGTTTCTTGTTTGTCAAGCAATTCTATTATGTTTACATTCTTGTCTTTTCATAGTCATAGTTAATATTTAATAATAAGCTATTGCACTGTTCAATCCCTGCACTGTTCACTTTTGCACTACCACCATTGCACACACTCTACCATAGCACTTTATCTATCTATCTATTTATCTTTCTATAGTATGTATATTTTTGATAATCTGAATAATGTTTTTAGGTTTTTTTGCTGCTCTCCCTGCACACTATTTCTGTCCTTTGATTTTAATCAGTGCAAAAAAACCTCAAATATAGGTGCATCATTTTTAATTATTCATGATGATAAAGAAATATGAAATAAATAAATAAATGTTTTATTGTCACTGTGGAGGCAGCAGTGAGGTGCAGTGCGGCTCAGCTGCAAAAAAGAAAAGAAAAGACAACAGTCGCAGGAAGATAGCTGGTATAGAAAGGGATTCTGGGAGTTAAGCAGTCAGGTGTGACTTTCAGAGCCAAATATGAGCATCTGGAAAATGTATTCAGGGCTGCGGCTTCATCAACATCCGTGTTAGTTTGAAGTGAAACTTGAATAATATTAACAGGTTTTAACAGTAATGAGTGGCATAAACTATGTTTTACAATGATACCTTCTGGGCCCTGTTCAGAGTACTTCTCTCTCTCACTCACTCACTCACACTCTCACTCACACTCTCTCACACACACACACACACACACACACACACACACACACACACACACACACACACACACACACACACACACTAGAGTATGCAATCACACATTTGTGTGTGTTCTGTGCTGCAGTAAGCAAACCCAGCGGCAGCGAACCAACCTAACACTGTCCTTAAATAACCCTAGAGAGTGAGATAAAAACTTGTAACCTGCCTTCGGGATAAAACCTCCGCATCAGTAATGTGTGTGTGTTTGACAGAAAGAGAGAGAGAGAGAGAGAGAGAGAGAGAGAGAGAGAGAGAGAGAGAGAGACAGACAGACAGACAGACAGATAGATAGACAGATAACGCCTGAGGTGAATGGAGTGCATCAATCATAAGAATCCAGCAGTCAGGAAATACAAGACTCACAGACAGCTCAACTGACCTGAAACACACACACACACACACACACACACACACACACACACACACACACACACACAGAATCTTGCAAAGATATAACCAGATATTTGGCAGTATTTGGCTTGACAAATGACTTCACGATTACTCTCATCAAAATTGTATCTAGTTAACAAATTGATTAATTGAGTGCTGGTGTCCATTTGTTCATGTGCGTGCGCGACTGTTCTTGTAATTATGAAAATCAAATGTCCAATGAGGGTGAAAGATTTGGTTGTGTGTGTTCTGCATTTGTTAGGCTCCAGATGAAGAAGAAATAGTGACAGTGGATGTTGGGAAAGCAACCATATGGTGGTGGTGGTGTGTGTGTGTGTGTGTGTGTGTGTGTGTGTGTGTGTGTGTGTGTGTGTGTGTGTGTGTCTCAGTGAGATAGACATCTGTGTGTGTGTGTGTGTGTATAGGAGTGCAGCCATATCGTGGCTTTACATACATGCACAATATACACACACAAGATGATAGTTGTCAGAGTACATATCATTGCATGTCATGTGTCTCTGTGTTCTGGCTGATAACGTTTCCAAAGCGACACCCTTGTGGCTGATTTTAATGTAATTTTCTAAAAGGGGATTTTAACACTTGGCAGGGTGACTAAGAGAGGATTGACCCCTCTAGAGGTGAGATACAAGCTGAACAGAGAGACAACAGAACAAAACCTTAAATTAAATTAAATTAGGCTACTTAAGGCTGCAAGTACCTTTACCAATTCATCTGATAATTGTTTTTGATCAATTGATTCATTTTTTTTGTCCATAAAATATCATAAAATTTTGATTTCCCAGAGATTAAAGGTGGAGTCTGTGATTCTAATCCAATACACTTAAATTCAGCGATTACAATATCACAGTTCACAGTTTACAATATCATGTTCTGTGTGTACGCTGAAAAATAATCCGGTGTTCATACACATCCCTGGCTCTGTAAATGGGAAACAAACCTCAACCTCAAAACCTCAAATGCTCAAACCGTGCAAAGGACAGGAGAAATGCCATTGATGTATAAAGAGAAAGGCAGTAGGAAGGGAGAGGGACGGTAAATCTGGCTGGCACATGCTAATGTTCTGAAGGAGCACCAATGGGGGGGGGGGGGCATATTTGGTTGGCTGTTCAAATATCCACAATCTTTCACTCAAAATTTCTTCTTTTGTCCGACCAATAGTCCAAAATATATATTACATTTACAGTGAAAAGCAGCTAATCCACTCAGCCTTGAGAAGGCTGAGAAATGTGTACAAAGTGACATACAAGACTAAGGTTTTTTAAGTTAAGTTCCCACTACAAAAAAATGGCATCTTGGATTTTAATATTTCACTGTACAAGCATTTCACTCTACAAGCATAGTGTCAAAAATACAGAACAATCTCTGTAGATTATGTTCACAGTAACCTAGATATACATTACACATACACTGCATATAATAAATACCTACTAAAACGTAGTTCCTTTTTTATTTAGGATGGCCTCAGCAAAAAACACAACGGATGAGGGTGAAAGGAAAAATACAGTTGTGGAAACACTGCAGTTCTGCACAGAGGTGAATAACATTTCCTTTGTGCAATGCAGTAAAAAAAAAAGGCCCCCTATTAAAAAATTTCACTATTGTCTGTGAGGGGAAGTGTTTCAAGTGTAAATGAATTTGTTCCTTTGTCTGTGCCTGCAAGAAATTTGACATGAGCGTTTTTAATTTGCAAGTGTGTGTGTGTGTGTGTGTGTGTGTGTGTGTGTGTGTGTGTGTGTGCGTGATTGATTACTGGAGCAGAAAGACACAGATACAGAAGAGAGCAACAAGTTGCTAGCTGATAGCTACAAAACGTTAGCAGATAAAGCAGCAGGCAGCAGTCTCAGCCTGTCCGCTGACCACAATCCTTTCTGTTACTGTTGCTGACTGCTACAGTTAAACTCTTTTTGGTCATGTGTCAGAGACATTAAATATATTTTTGTATAGCACATACACACAAGAAAAACTGCTACTATTGCTTGCAGTACTGCGCAAGTAATAAACTAGCTATATTAGTAATGATCACTACTGCCTTTACTTATGCTCCGAGTACTACTTTCATCAGTGCTTTTACATTTGTGCAGCTACTACTGCTACAAATAGTGCCAAGAAAAAAAATGTAAACTGAGGATAGCAGAAACAAATCAGCCACTTCTCCACAGAGGTGGTATACTGTACGGAGCCTGGCAGATCCGGGGCAAAATGTTCAATCTGGATACTGTAGAAAGCCTCTGCATGCAGTGAATTCTACAATATTTAACATACATGGCTGGACAAAATAGTTTGAGCGGCTGGTCAAAGTTTAAGTTAAAAGGTTTCCAAATAGTTTTCCACTTCAGCTCATGTTTATAGAGCAGGAACAGAAGCACTGTTGGTTTGTTTTAAACTAAACACAGTTAAGCAAATCTTGTGAATCGGCAGCAGAGGGATAACCTCAGTAGAACTGTTTAGAGGGTGGTTCCGTGTTTTAAACACTCAGGAAGCTCTGGTAAATATTTGGATGACATTCTTGAAATCAGTATACAACTAATCCAACAACTACTACTACTACTACTACTACTGCACAGCATGTTACCCCAATGCT
Source organism: Sander vitreus (assembly GCF_031162955.1). Taxonomy (NCBI): domain Eukaryota; kingdom Metazoa; phylum Chordata; class Actinopteri; order Perciformes; family Percidae; genus Sander; species Sander vitreus. Next base: position 24,358,475 of record NC_135865.1, read on the forward strand.
AAGAACCTGTTGTTAACCTTTGAAAAAGAAAGTTTAACCATGTAAGAGGTGCTCTTTTATTTTAATGTTTATCAAAGCCCAACCCATAATTGGGCCTGGCAGGTTAATCAGCCGATATTAGCTTATCATTGATATATCGGTATCAGCGTATAAGTCAGCAGATAAGTAACAAGAAATTGTAGTAAAACTAAAATGTCACATTCAGTAGCTAAGAAGTAGCTACAGTTCTTTAATAACCTATTGTAAAAGGAGCCTTATCCAAATGTTTACTATGTGTTAATGACGTTAAGACGAGTATTGTTGAGTAGTGAGAGTAACAAACCAATATGTTATTTATTTTTTTAAATCCCATATACTGATAGTATATTGGCCTCAACGATCCAGTATTGGTCGGCTATAATGTTTATCTGTGGTGCCTACTTCTGCTTTTGCCCTGCACTGATTTAGGGCTGTCGTAAGGTCAAAACAAACAATGCAAAATAAAAGATGGTGTGGGATATTTTCCTTGCTAACACTGGTAGCCAGAACTCTCTTACATGGCTTGTTGTAAATCGTGGTTTTTTTTGGTGCAATTTCACACTTTCTTGACATGGTTGTTTTTCCTTGTTATCAGAAGAAAGGTTAGAAGATTACCCTCCTTCCTCTGAGTTTATATTTCAAAAAAGTTTCTGGCAATGACCTCCTACTAGTGAAACTTAGACATAACAACGAGAACAGGCTTTAATGAGCCACACAGCTATAATATACTGTGCAGCTTCCATAATCAATAGAGAGTAGATGTTGCCGAATATTATTTTAATAAAGAGAATAAGATTTATTTGGATTGTAGTTCCTATAATTACAGTGTTATGTACACATGTTAGCTGTGTATCTTGTGTTTTTGTACAGAGAATCTGGCCAAATCTTTGCTCATGAGGCTCTGGGTGTGCATATCAGTCTCATTTTAGCTGGCTGTGTTTACTAGCATCCTCCATGACTCCATGTTATTCAAAACAAGTAGTGACAGCTAAATAGTAGGCTAGTGTGTATAGGCAGAGGCTGCCCACGCAATACAGCCCACCTGTTGACTGTGTCTGTGTGTGAGAGAGAGACTCAGACAGCCATAATTAAAAGCTGTTGGTAGCTAAGCTGATTTATAGAGGATTTAAAGGCAACCAGGGCCATGCTGCCTTCTTCACATTTTCTATCCTCTGTTTTCCCATCGCCTAACGGCTGTATTTTCAAAATCAAGGAGAGGTATAGAAATTACGTGTAGGGATCGGTGGGCTGATTTGGATTGGAGTGGGATGAGTCAGCTTTGCCTTTGGGTGTGAAGAAAAAAATTACATCTCCAAGCAAGAATGAAGAATGATGCAAACGTAGTACCAATAACGCCTGTCCTTAAAGGAGCAGCCTTTCCTTTTTTGCTCTCCAATCATCCATCATTCACAGGGGCGCCATCACTAACAATTATTTCCATTATTGATTTATCTATAAATTTTTTTTTAAATAATTGATTAATTGTTGAGTCTCTAAAGTAGCAAGGTCCCATAGTTCAAGGTAGTGTTCTCAAATTGTTAGTTTTTTCCAACCAACAGTCCAAAACCAAAAGATGCACACTGCATGGCCAAAAGTATGTGGACACTCAAAACATCACACCCAAATGGAATATTTGGACATCTCATTTCAAAACTATAAGCACTAATCTGCTGCTATAGCAGACTCTACTCTTCTGGTTTCAGACTTTCCACCAGATTTTAGCCACCAAAATAGGAAAACCATTTCTTTATAACCTCTTTTTGTGCACAGGGGCATTGCCATGTTTAGGTAAAGAATTGTCTTCAATATCATTATATGTTTTTCCTGAATTAGAACTAATCGGTGAGGGCTGTCCACTTACTCTTAACCATATAGTGTATTTCTGTAACTCACTATACTATAAATCATGCTGAGTGTAGCTGTAGATATGTATGTACGTTTTATCCTGATGCTTTAGCGATACAGCCTTTTTAGTACATTCCAATAAAGCAGTGACTGAATTTAGTAGAGGTTAGGGAGAGGAGGTGGGAAGAGTGGTGAACTTCACACCCTCCCTCTAATTAGATTTAGTGACTTGGATAATTCCCATTATATAAATGAAAATGGCCCTCTGAAATATTTAAAGTCTCCCTCCCCCCCTCCACCACCCAGCCAGCCCCCAGGGATACAATCACCAGAAGGGGCAACATGTGCAAAACGCAGCATTAAATCAATAATGTACAATGTCCCACCGCAACTCACAACCTGGATTAACAGGCCTGATGCACACACACACACACACACACACACACACACACACACACACACACACACACACACACACACACACACACACACACACACAAAACACGTAACTGCCTGAACAACATGATTCCCCTGAAGCAGACAGATATATTGATAAAATAAATATGCACACACACATTGCCGTTAGGAAAACGCATACACTGACCAAAACATATGGGAAATCAATATATCTGTTAAAGGATTCTTCAGCAACGTTTAACCCCCCGGGGTGCGTGATGATGGATGAGATTTTCTTCTGTATTGTCTCCATGTTTGCCCGTCTTTTCATTCCCCTATGTCCTTTATTTGTCCTTCCCCATCTAAAAAGCATTATTTATTTGCAATTGAAAAGGGGTCAGTCTGCTTCCAACTAAAGCCCCTTTCGGACATACACTCCAACTTAACGCGTCGGTCTCACATCTGAACACGCACCCTGGTTAGATGAGGTCGATATAGTAACATTTCCGCATCATTTTTAATATAGCACAAGTCTGAACTCAATGCTGTCAGATTAATGTAAAGACTGCAGCAGCACAAAGTGAAACATGCAGAGACAGAGAAAGGGAAAGAGAGAGATTAAATGCATGTCTTGTACTGCCTTATAAGATCATTGTTTATAAATGTATTATTTCAAAATAAATTCAAAATTCTCTAATGCACGAAATCAGTTTAATAAACTATGAAACACTGTGAAAGACACCATCTTAAGGCATTGAGAATATTGATCTTCTCATATCAGATAAATCTATAAAAAACATTGATCCATCTTAGTGCTTAGTTAAAAAAACCTCTTCGTGTATTTCCAAAATTCATGTGTGGCTGAATTAATTAATATTCGAAAAATGTCTTACATACAGCATGTGAGCAGAATTAAACAAGGGTTGCATTTTGGCGTTGTATCATTCAATGCTCGGCTATTATAACAAACAGCAGACTTCATTACCAAATAACACTGAAAACAGCTGTGAAAATGTATCACATGTATCACCAGACCTTTGCGACCGTATCCCCTTTTGACTTTCTGGCCTTCCTTAACATGCAGTATTCGTAATGTATTGGAAAAACATCAGGACAATTTTTCAAACACTGTCAAAGGAACAAAGCCATACTCAATTTTAGGGCTGGGCAATATATCGATATATTGATATTGTGATATCAGGCTAGATATGGTCTTAGATTTTGGATATCGTAATATCGTGATATGACATAAGTGTTGTCTTTTCCTGGTTTTAAAGGCTGCATTACAGTAAAGTGATGTACTTTTCTGAACTTACCAGACTGTTCTAGCTGTTCTATTATTTACCTTTTCCCCACTTAGACATTATGTCCACATTACTGATGATTATTTATCTAAAATCTAAGTGTGAAGATATTTTGTTAAAGCAGCAATTGTCAACCCTAGAATATCGCCACAATATCGATATCGAGGTATTTGGTCAAGAATATCGTGGTATCTGATTTTCTCCCTATCGCCCAGACCTACTAAATTTCTTCTTTTTTTTATAGATATATTTCTGCAATTGTCAGACCTTTTGTTGACTTGTTGTCCATGTCCAACCTTACTGGTACAACAGAAAGGATAAAGCAAACATATAGTATCTGCTAGGGTTGGGCCGATGGCTGACAGTCATTGTCCGCTGAGCCAAACGTGTGATTTGGACCTCACTATGACCTTTGACCTCTCTGTTGAGAACACAGTTTTCTACTACTATTTAGCTAAACTGCAGGAAAATAGGAGGATAAAAACAAAGAGAAAAAAATTGTTTAAAAAGTAAAGTTGTACAGTAAATGTATGTTCCTGATTTGGGGCTTATATCTACACCTTGAAACTCAGAACACATTGGTCAAGCGATTCCAAATTATACAATCCAACTGATACATTAGTAAGACCTTTGACTTTAGGACTCTGAGTTAATAGTTTGAATAAGGGTCCAACAAAATCAAATCACTTGAGATTTTACTCAAGAGGGAAGAAGGTGAGAGTTCTCTTGTTTCTCATCAAAGCTGGTTGATAAAAGTTAAGAAAGAACAAATATTGAACAAATTCCGTTTGGCCACCTCTCTGGCATAACTCTGTATGCCCAAATGCATAATATTAACAATATATGTATAGCACTGTGTAAAGATAAGATTGTTTCATGGCATTTCCTCTTCTTAATTTGATGAAATCACCTCCTGTTTGTCCAACATTCCCTTTCTGGTTAGCCTGCTGACACAGAGCCCCCTTTGTACAAACCGCCCTTGAACAACAAGAAAGACCTGAATACCAGTGGACACCCATGTTATGTTAGGGGTACACACAAACACCATTAAAACACAGCCTTGAGGAAGGTTATGGTTTAGACCAAATTCACTTTTTAATGGCATGCCTGAGGCTAACTAGCTTATAGCCTGTCTCCTTTTAGGGAGACAACAGACTGTTTCTAAGGGGCTCAACAGAACAGAGACTCTTTATGGTCGGTGGTTTACTTGCCTCACCTGCAAAATCACTATATTTTGTTCTTTTGTTGTTCTTCATTAGCTACAAACTAATGGAGCAAAGCTAGCTTACTTACTCAAAGCCTGCAGGGGCCACTCAGCCTTAGTTTTCAATCCAATGGGACATTTAAGCGTCTTCATGGCAAAAACAAGCAGAGAATGCACAGATGAAGCAGTGAAAGGGCTGATGTGTTTACTGTCCAACTGCCTGGATGTATGTCAAAGCATAGCCTAATGTAACCGGAGTGGGAGTTCCCCTCGAGGGCGGCTTGGGTGTCGTTTTTCTGGACTGGATATGAACAAAGTGCCCATCACTCAGTCCTCTCCCAAATCCTTTTATCCCTTTGTGTGCCCTTTTTCTACCCTACGGCGTGTTTCAATAATCGGAGCTTTACTCCATCGTTCCAACTTTCTCTTTCTGCTTACTCTTGTACATTTTCCCTCCATCCGTCTTTCTACATGGCTCCGTCTCTTATCTCCCACCACTTTGTTTCTCCAACTGTTCCTGTCTGATTCAATTAATCAATTAATGTTTCTCAGAGTGTTACACCAGTTTAAATGATTTTCATGTTTTTACTTTGTTGATAATATGCTCCCTTATGGGCAATACTATTTTATGACATGAAAATGCTTTTCATTTTTAAGAGCCTGTTTCATGCAAACTCTATATCTGCTATTTCATCCTTTCATCTCCATTTCTATCACCTTGTCTCTCTCTCTTCACCTCCCCTCCTCTCGCTACTTTTTCCATCACATGTCCTTGGTCTCTTTCCAGGAATTGGGCCTGGTCTAATTCCCCATTACTGAGATTGATGGACCAGGGGCTCAGTACAATTGCTGGCTGGCTGTAGGTAACTGTGTAAGCAGCCAGCAGGATTGTAAACACTTCCTATCCTTGCTGTAGTTTTCACTGACCTATATCAGTCTATTTTTAGTTGATGTGAGTATTATAATTTGGTATAGGTTTACAGTCGTACAGGCGTTGAGTTGCTTAAATAACAAATCGTGTCTGTTCAATCATCAAGCAGATTGACAGTTTCTTTTTACTGAATCAGATATTAATTTAAATAATCCTAGTTTTGTTTTGGTCAAAAATGTATTTGTATTTAAGTTATTTAAAACTATTTGTTCTAGACACTGGCATTGGTTTTAATACTAAATTCCGAATGCTACGATTTTTTATACCTTTCCTAAGGAAAGCATGTTTAATAGTTGAATGGAGTTCAATATTTTCAGTGTAATCTCTGTCTTTTTTTTTGTTCAGTCCATGTTGAACTGATAACTGTTGTATACATATAAAAAAAAAAACATAACTGAAAGTTTCAAAACATTAATAAAACTTTTGACATCAATTTATTTAAACAATACTACAAAACTGCTCTGAGAATCATATTCTCACTGAGAATATTTCTGGAGTTTATGTTCCTGCTTCAAAGGGTAAAATATAATAATGGTAATATAATGAATGGCTTCACATCACTCATACTATAATCCTTATTTAAGCTGCAGTGCAAACTCAGCCTGTATGTGTTTGTGTCAGAGCAACATGAAAGCTCCCACTGTCCTTCATTCCAAAAATAGAGCAGAGAAAGCCCTCTTTGTGTTTGTTCTTTTCAATTAACAGGACAGTGCCATAAAGTGACCGACTGTTGTGTGTGTGTGTGTGTGTGTGTGTGTGTGTGTGTGTGTGTGTGTGTGTGTGTGTGTGTGTGTGTGTGTGTGTGTGTGTGTGTGCATGTTTTCCCAACACTCTGTGCACTCATTTAACACTGATTACTGACTGAGATAACTGATGACAGACTCTGGGCTCACTTAAAAAGCAGATATAGCAGGTATGAATGGCACCAAAACATCAGCTCCATCCCGCAGTTGTAGTCAACCTCTCTTCTAAGCCATAAACTTTGACCTTTTGAATACTATTAAATGATAGCAAACAGAGAGCATGGTTTGAGCTGAGCTCAACAGTTATTGTACCAGTCTTAACTAAACTGATGATCTTAGCTGCAATCAGTAAAGAGTGATTGTAAAAGCCTCGGTTCATGTTGTTGGCCTGCGTTTTCACGGTAGGAACTCTGTCTTGAACGTTGGCACCAAATTAACTAGATGTGACACAAAACTGGTGGATGTGTGTGAACAACCCTGAGTAGCAGTGTGGATGCAGTTTAGCTTGTTTAAAGCTGCTAATAAACAACAAATTAAGCTTTCTGCAGACTTTGGCTTGGTTTATTGGCTTCTTTGCTTGCAGTATAAATTATTTTTATGTCTTGATCAGACCTGCTATTCAACTGAATCAGCCATTGCAAAGTTATATTACACTCTGGTGAAAGAAGAATATTATCCATTGATCACATTATGCTGGTTTCAATCCCTGAATTGGAAATCTCAAAAGACTTCTTGTGGAAATCTTGAACAGACTTTATTGGCACTGTCAGTAGGAATGGTAGCAAGCTGCTACCCGGCGCACAGACACCAAATAGACCAAATAGACCAACACACCAACAATATTCAACCAGGTAGATGCCATAATAATGGGATCTAATAATTACAAGAAGGCATGGATTTCAGCTTTAAGATACTATATATATATATATATATATATATATATATATATATATATATATATATATATATATATATATATAGTTACTACCACAAAGTCATTTATTTTGTCATTGTGCACCAAAATGCACATTTAAACTTAAAGGAGCCACAGATGATGCAGAAATGTAATAACTGTTAATGTAAGGCAACAACTTCCTGAAATTCTGCAATCTGAAACTGATGAATGCAGCAGATAAGTGGGAAAATCTTGCGGGATAAAATAATAGCAGTAGAGGCAGTAACTTTCTACATGAGAGGTTCACAGGGGTGGTGCTATAAATCAACCACTAATCTCCAACATGTTAGGTACCTACCGGTTTGGGCATCTTTCTCCTCTCTCCGCCCGTCCCCTACTGCTAAAAAAAACAGAAAGAAGTTGTCCTCGGTCTTCCTGCCTCTCTCCGGGGCACCAGCACCTGGGGGACACAAACAACAAAAACACTAATGTCATCAAACACATACCATGACATCAGATTCAGTGTACCCTACAGGCTGTCATGCAGTGCACTTTTCTGTATCTCTGCTTCTATTTTGTCTTTTGTCTCTCTCTACATCTAATTGTCACTATTGAAAGAAACAATGAAAGGAAACAATTAAAGGCAAGATTCAAAAGTCACAGGAAAAACAGGGAAAGAGAATAATGAAATAGCGAGAGAGTTAGATTAAGATAAAACAAAACAGAGACAGAAAATAAAAGACTAATAAATAGGAATATGAAGACACTTCACAGCGATTTCAAGTGTCCTCTGTGGTTTCCCATTGCGGACTCCAACCAATTAAAGAGTTTAAAATGAGAAAATACAGCCTAAATGTGGCAACAAATCTGTCACATGCTAACATTCTGAAGGAGCACTGACGGGAGTGGTGTATTTGATTGGGTCTTGTGTTCAAATATCAACAATCTTTCTCCAGAATCGCAGACTCCACCTCCTAGTAAAATTCTTCATCATAAGATTCTATGTTGCTGGAGATCATTTTAGGGTTACAGGTAATGAATATTTTTATTAATAAATAATATCTTTGGTAGTTTTTTTTAGTTATCAATTTATCATTTAGGCTAGTCTATGAAATGTCTTCAATTGCATGTTTCATCCAATCAACACTTCCAAGTCTAAAGATATTCCGTTTATTATAAAACAGAGAAAAGCTGCAAATCTTCAGCTTGAACAGCATACTGTATGTACTTGACAAATTATTATCTCTGATTGCTATCCACGTCTTAGATTGTTTTCAGCATTTTAAATACATAGGTCTGGTGTGCTCTTTGACGGTTGTTTCCCCATGCAGCATCACTGAAAAGAATTTTTTTTAAGATCATTTTAGGCCTTTATTTTCACAGGACAGATTAAGACATGAAAGGGGAGAGAGAGGGGGAATGACATGCAGCAAAGGGCCACACGTCAGAGTCGAACCTGCGACCACTGCGTCGAGGAATAAACCTCTACATATGTGCGCCCGCTCTACCAACTGAGCTAACCCTGCCACGAAACAAACAATTTAAGTCAACTGGAAGTCAACTGAATCCAGCTGAATCTCGCTCTCTTCCTCCAAGCAAAGCTGCTACTGAGCTCCTCTACATTAGAATGGCAGAAGTGTATTTTACCAGTATAAAACACAACATGCTTAATGGTAGTTTGGAAAAGACAAATGAGAAACAGTGTAGAAAATAAGAGACAAAAAGGGGAACAGGCAATTACAGAGATAATTGGGCAAGTAGCTGAGAGGAAATAAAGAGAACTCAGAAAATAGAGACACAAATAGAAACAGCTATGTAGACAAAGAAAAATAGTTTCTACTTCTCTCTAAAAAACATTTTAAGAACCCATTTACAGGATCTCTTTAATGTGACCTTTCACCTCCTTACTGTCAGTTTTCTGAAGTGATGGTTATATGCAAACAGTGGATTTACAGTATCTAGATTTGCTTGTCAGCTAAATGACTAGACTCTGAAATAGAGAGAGCAGTTGGTAGGTGTCCCATAGGTGCCAGATCTTTGTGATGTGGCAGGCCAGAAATAGACCTTTCTCAAGTGTCAGCACAGAGAATTAAACCAGGCTCAATCAAAAGATTATGCTCAGTCTGAGGACAGAAACAAACCTAAAACCAACATTAACACTGGAAGATTTGGAATCTAAATTGATGTACTGGGTATTGAAATGCTTCAAGCAAAATGTGTCTGGTTTGGTCTCGATGATTTGTGAAATGGCACACAGAAATATTTTGTAGGGTTTGTGGTGAGTTCTAGGTCATGAAAAATAAAGAGTTAGTATTATTTTTCAGTATGTGTTTCAAAGTGGCTTGTCTCAGCACTGTACCCAAATGGTGTTATAAGTCATACTCTTTGGTGGAATTCACTAGCATGCTTCCAGTAAGTAACTTATTGTACAAGGAAACCAAAAAGACTCAACCACATATTACCATATGTGTAAGTTGAACCTCTGCTCTGAATCGTTTATGAACTAGTATTGCTTGTGAAAATGTGATTAACTGTCAATTAGAAACTATTTATAACCACAGAGTTGTGTAGCTCATACAAGTGGATATACGTCACAGATTTCTTCATGCCTCTGTAACTGTCCTAAATGTTTCCATTTCTATTAGAATCCTATTCCTGACTGAGAAAGGGGATTTCTATATATTTTAAATGCATTAAATGTCCTATGACATGCTGCTTTTTGGATGCTTTTATAAAGGCCTTAGTGGTCCCGTAATACTGTATCTGAAGTCTCTTTCCCGAAATTCAGCTTTGGTGCAGAATTACAGCCACTAGAGCCAGTCCCACAATGAGCTTTACTTAGGATGTGCCATTTCTGTGTCTGTAGCTTTAAATGCTATTGAGGAGGAGAAAGAGGGGGGAAAGGTAGAGGGTTAGGGTGTGGCCTTGACTAACTGCCATGCTTCGCTTGTTTGCAAGCCATGATGTCTCTCTCTCTCTCATGGGTGGGCCAAATTCTCTGGGTGGGCAAAGCAGAGAAAGGGGAGGTAACTTTCCTCCTTATGACCTCATAAGGAGAAGATTCCAGATCGGCCCATCTGAGCTTTCATTTTCTCAAAGGCAGAGCAGGATACCCAGAGCTCGGTTTACACCTATCGCCATTTCTAGCCACTGGGGGACCATAGGCAGGCTAGGGGAACTCACATTAATGTTAAAAAAACTCATAAAATGAAATTTTCATGCCATGGGACCTTTAAATATTCTAAAAGGGAAACTGCAAATTTTAGATTCACTTCAGAGTGCATGAAGAATATACTTTGAAAAGAGTGTCCTAATTCAGCCGTAATTCTTTCTTTCACATAAGTGTTTCACAATTCACTTTGATGTACCGCATAGCTGTGGGGCATGTCCTGCAATTCAATGCTCAGCTCAGTCAGACCTTCCATCATCCCATCAGTGTCCTTATAGGGCCAAATCCTCAAGGTGTATGAGGCCTGGAATATGTCTTGTTTAAAGTGAGCACTGGCAATCAGACCGACCTCATTCTCAAGACACAAAAGCAGCTCAACTAACCCAGAATTGTCATTTAACTGTCCTCTACACCATCATATACACTGGAAACAGTTCAAATACAAGGTGAAAGACAGCAGAATTCTGTTTTAAACGCAATCTAAAAAAGCAACAAAACTACTAGTTTTTTACTATTTCACTATATATTATGATTATGATACCACACACTGGAGTCATGAGAACATTAAACCGTGTTTAAAGTTTATGACTGCTTTCAAACAGAGATTTTATCATTTACTATCTTCTATACTAAATTCAAAGAATTAAATACACTGTCTCACATTCCTTAAACCTACATTGTGTAATTTTTTAAAGTTGATTCTTAGCAAAAAAACCTGTTCTTTCACAAATATGTGCTCATTCATGTGTAATTACTTCCACCAACTAATCAAAGTATTCTCTTAAGCGTAGAATCTGCCATTTAGAATCATTCAGAATACATACGAGCGAGTGGCTCGAATGACGGCCGCCATGTTGCGCCTCCATCTTTAAAATACATCAGCCAAAGAGGGACATACCTCCGCCTTTCGCCCTCTTACACTCAGTGGCACCAGAGTGGCACAGTGACGAATGCCAGGGGGAGATTACTTGCCAGGGAAGCAAAAAAGAGAATTAAAATGACAACGCAACAGGCAAAGCAACAAGACCAAAGTTAATATTGGAGTGACTAGAACAGCTGCATGTAAACGATGGAGATACTAAGAGCTAATTTTGGGTTTGGCCACCGTAGGCGCTCGGAATGGGAGGGGCTAGAAAGTAATATTCAGTTGGGTGTCATATACAATTTCACCGCTAGATGGGAGAAATTCTTACACAATGTAGCTTTAAAGCTTTAGTGCGTAACTTTTTACGTACTAAACCATCCAGTCTACTCATCCATTCCACGGAGCGAACCCGACACAAGGTACAGGGGTGTGATTCTTCTGGATTATTCCGGAAAACCGGCTTTTCCGACCTGAAAATGAAGCTCTCGTAAATCATGCAAACCCGCTTTTTTTATTTTTTGGCTGGGGGGGTGTTGCTAGGCACGGGTCGGGGGTATTGGTAGCACATGGAGTACATGTATTTGAAAGAGTCCGGCAGTTGTGGCAGACGAAGGTCCAGTCAGGAGTTTGGATGGAGAGTCCACTGAAGTCCACTGTGGTCTGAAGGGCTAATTCTCGCTAGATCACTAGCTAGTCTGGAGGTTGACAGCTAACGTTAGCCAGCTGAAGCTAACAGTCGATCGATGGTGAGTAATGTACGTTACACAGGCTGGCAGCAGCAGAGTCCAGAGTTGATAAGTGGTGGGGGGGCGCAGAGCTCTGCCGGAATTCCGACTGCTGTCTGTCCGCGCGGCCGTCTGACGGCATCAGTATTAAATTGAGACAGTTTCATTAGCGGTTAAAAACATCTCGTTATCGCGTTAAATAGTAGTCTAATTCGGTACGGTTGGTTTTAACGCCTGATGCGAAGGGTAGGCCTATAGGAGTACACATGAAAACCCTGAACAAGCAGCGTCGCTCTGCTCCGTCTTTCTGCTGTGCCCCATTCACATAGTAGTTTTACACTATGTAGGTTAAACTCTGCAATTAATCCGCGGTTCACATGTATGTATGAACTGTGGTGGTCCGTTACACTGTAGGCTATATTCAACGTCACCACAGACCCAAATCTTCTCAGCTGTTGGTACTGTCATATGATGCACTGTCTCTTCATGTGGCTCATTAGTTATATTATAACAAGGTAATGCAATGTGTAATCAAGTGATGACTGTTTAACAGTAACGTAAATGCTAAATGCCCTAATACCTGTTGATGCTACAACAATGCAAAGTATAGGCTCTTAACCTTGCAGTTTTGCACATATCATGTAAGACTCCATTTCTTTGCACAAAACTCTCCAGAAAGTGCCATTTAATGGTTTTTTTTTTTTTTTTAATTCCCGGGGAAGCATACCCCTGGACCCCCCTAGGGAGAGGCGGGGTCGCAGCATCGTGGGTGCAGTGTATATTTTCCAGCTTTTTTGTCCTTTGCCAATCACACCTATTAAGGTAGCTAACTAACGTCTGCTGCTCTCTTCCACCGCGCTGTTTTACACAACTAGCCTACAGCATGCTACTCTGCAAATATGGATGTTTTACCAACGCGTTAAAATAGTCAGTTTGTAGTCTAACTGTTTATTAGTTTGCTACTAATCTTTGGAAATTTAGCTGCTGCCGGAGACAAACCGGCTCCTCCCGCCAGCATGGCCCTATGAACGTGAATGACGTCATCATGCCGGTGATGTCTGCATTCTTTATTCTTTCTCCTCACTCAGTATTAGCCTTCTGAAAATGTGTCCCCCAGAACAGTGTAGTTGAATAGTCCTGCTGTAAGCTTTGTACCGTCACATTTTCCCACTGGTTAGTGAACAGCTCTTTTGCATATCCAGTGCAAAGAGCCATAGGCAAGAAGGGGAAGGGGGTGAAAAATATTAACATTTGGGCCACCAAAAATGTACTTGGAATTTGGTAATAAAATTTTTTGCTTTTTCTAAAAAAGGAAACCTGTGTTTTGTATATATAGAAAAGACAGATTTGGGTTGTTTAATAAATTGATTAAAATTTATCATGATTGTTGGTTTGCTGTGCATGCAGAGCCTGCATGTCACACTCTTGCAACAAACTGTGTATCCAAGAGCACTAAAATCAGTGTAAATTACGTTATATCAGAAACAGACTGCTGTTGTAGATGAGTGTTACGTTTCCAGCGTCGCAGCTCCGAACCATAACGTTAGTTGGGACAGACGCCTTGTTTCTTTAGGCTAACTATGTTAGCTTTAGCCTGGCTGGTAGCAGCTTTCTGCGGTGAAAAATGGCCGGGAGATGTCGTGATTACGCTGCATTAATCAGGTGATTTAGTTTGTCTTTGCAGCGAACATAAAACACTGACTACTGTAGCTTCACTACCCATGGAAATGCATGTGCATCACTGTGTCAGCGGCAGCTGCCGCTTACGGTACTTTTCTACACACGGGAGAGCCTCACTTCCCATAACAACCCCCCCCGTCGGACTAACGTTACGTCACATGACCACCTGTCTTAAAGAGGAAGGGTCGGCCAGTAACAATCATGGAAAAGGAGAACGGTGAAAGTTTACTTTTTTATCAAGCAGCAAAGAAGTTGTAACGTCAACATCGCAACGTCCAGCGATGTGACTATCGCGCATGCGCACATCGCGATGTAGACGATGAAACAAAATATCGTGCAGCCATAGTTCCAGCAGATCGAAAATTGTGATTTTCATATTGATTACTGCTGAAGCCAGAACAATTCGATTGCGTCGATCTTTTGGCCGGTCAGTGGATTGAATCAGCATAATTTATAATCTTAATAAAATAAATCAATTGTTACACCTCGAAGTCCAATGGTTTCTGGCAGTTTGGATGCAGCCTGGGCAGATAAAAGCATCACTCACATCCTAAATGTATTATTGGTACCTACTTTAATATCAGCCACACATACGAGTCAAGACACTGAACCTTTATCAGTGCAAGCCCCTTGACTAGAAGTCTAACATCTAAAGCAAACTTAATAAAACTGCACAATATGCAGCATGTGTGGCAAGTTTATCAGCTGGGTCTCCCTGTGCAATTTTCCTCCACCTCTATATCTCCTTTTCTTGCTCTACGGCTTTAAATTACACCTTATCAACAATGACAGACAGTGAGGGAGTGAGGAATAGTGCATTGATGGGAGAAAAAGGAGAGATAAGGGAGAGACACATGAGAATTCAAAGCTTGCCTTGACCCATATACCTGAAGCCAGGAGATGGGTAAAGACACTGAATACTTAAATAACTTGCACAGTTAAAGGTGTCTCGCTGAATGTAGAAAGTTAGACATGACAGCTCTCACTTTGAAAGTATAGAGTATGCAGGGCTTTACTAAACCATGCTGCTAAGTTATATAATATTCAGAGCAAGATAAACATATTCTTGCAAAATATTTCTTCCAGCTTTCAATCTCTTTCTCTTTCTTATTGTGTTCATTCTTCAGGTCTAACAGCCACCAGGACGAAAACATCAGCTATTTGTTCTCCTTCCGGAAAGGTGAAAGTGATTACCATCTACAAAATGTAATAGATTTAAATGCACCAGGCTTTTATGGAAACACACGACCCCCTGGCCTACACACACACACACACACACACACACACACACACACACACACACACACACACACACCGACACGGTGACCTTTAGTGTGTGCTTTGGCTGAAAGCATCCGGTGCTTTCCAAAAGAACACAGGTCTGCTCTGTTTAGCAGCCCACTACCTTGTAAACCTGGATCTATAAGCCTTCAGGGTGTGTGTGTGTGTCCCTTCATTCAGTAAAACCAGAGGGTCGCTCCCAAGCGGATACAGCTTCCAGGTCACCATTCATGCAGAAAGAAACTCTGCTCTCTGTGCACATTACACTCTTTCATCTCTCTCTCTCTCTCTCTCTCTCTCTCTCTCTGTCTTGTTTTGTCCAAATCAATCTCAACACAATTTTACACACGTTTATAGTGTCGTGTATGCCTGCTTTACAGATTCCTGTTCCTCCTCCACACATTCCTTTCCCTTTTAACAACACTACAAGTGGGGTTGGGTTGAGTTAAAGGACTACTATTCTATTGAATTCTGACTCTGATTTATGGCAGAATTGTAGGACCAAGAAAATCAATCAAATTATGTTGAAAACCACCTTATTTTTTGGGCTATCAAAAGCAGTATTTGTCACAAAAATAATAATTTTGTAACTCTGGTTAAAATATAAAATAAGGAACAATAAGACTAAAAGAGGCTGACCACCTGGTGAAGTGGTGCAAGCAAAACAATCTAGAGCTCAACGCTCTAAAGACAGTGGAGATGGTCGTGGACTTCAGGAAGAACCCAGCCCCACCTGCCCCCATCACCATCTGTGGCTCCACAATTGACACTGTGGAGTCTTTCCGCTTCCTGGGAACTATCATCTCCCAGGACCTCAAGTGGGAGCTGAACATCAGCTCCCTCGTCAAGAAAGCACAACAGAGGATGTACTTCCTGCAGCAGCTGAAGAAATTCAACCTGCCAAAGACAATGATGGTGCACTTCTACACAGCCATCATTTAGTCCATCCTCACATCCTCCATCACCATCTGGTATGCTGCTAGCACAGCAAAGGACAAGGACAGACTGCAGCGTGTCATTCGGTCAGCTGAGAAGGTGATACGCCACCAGGACTCTGAAGCGTGCTGGAAAGATTGTGGCCGACCCCTCCCACCCAGGAGGCTGAGGTCCATCAGGACCAAAACCTCACGTCACATGAACAGCTTTTTCCCCTCCGCCACTAGCCTTATTAACAAGGCCCGGAAACCACCCTGACTCTCCACCCCTGGCTCTTCATGCCACTGTTCTCTCTCTGCTGGAATGCTCTTTGCTCTTTATTTTTTATTAATATCTTTATTTATTCTTTATTTTTAACTTAATACATACTGTGTAAATGTATTTATACTTATCTTGTTTGTACCTATACTTATATTGTTTAATATTCAATCTAAAGAATGTGTGACGTGCACCAACAACACCAAAACTAATTCCTTGTATGTGTTAAAAAACATACTTGGCAATAAAACCCTTTCTGATTCTGATTCTTCTGATATAAATATGTTCTATCTTGCCATGTACATGTTGAATACTAGCAGTTTATATTTGTGTTTACTGGAGTTGAACATGCTAACATTAGCTGACTCTTGGGTATCATGACCACAAGGACACCAACAATACTGCATTCTTATACCCTGCCCCAAGAAACTTCATCAGGTTAGACAGAATGAAATGAAATTAAGTTTATTTCGATCAGTGATTAGCAAAATCAAATGTGTTTCTTAACAAATGCCCATGCAGTGTTTCCTTTAGGATTTTTTTTTTGCAGTGGGGGCAGCTCTGTCCGAACAACACCCCCCACCCCCACAACCCGCCAAATGTTTTATGTATGAAACGGAACTGACACTTCGATGCAACACAAATATATTTATTCACCTCTATTCACACACAATGAGGCATATTTTCAGTTGTGATTGAACTATATTTTTTGAGGAACTATAGGGCACTTAACATCTACAACAGGTCTACACTTAGAACGGACCCACCGCGGTAAGGTTTTTGGTGGAGCTGTTTGTTTAATAGTCGACTCGGAAGAAAGCGAACGTTTTGACAATAAACTACATCAACACAACAGTATGTGGAGTTAAACTGGACGGGACAAATAACCTATGAATAGTTCTACTTGTTGTTAAATTGCAATGTGAGCGGCAGCCAACATTATGTTGGCAGGATCATTTAAAAGGCAACCGCAACTACATTTTTTGTACAGCCCTATTTCTGATACCGTGGTGGCAGAAATATTGCCATGGTGGGCCGTCACTACAAAATCAACATAGAGGAAACACTGGCATATCATAAAGTTGGAGCTGGTTCTAAATCATAACTGAACAAACTGGAGTTCAGGAAGGAAGAATCAGGAAGGCTGGCTCCGTTATTGGCTGCAAACAGATTTGAACACATTTGAAGCTGTGGTGGAGAGGAGGTCACTGAACAAACTGTTATCTATCATGGATAACCCCAACCACCCTCTCCACCCCACACTGGTCCAACAGAGGAGCACCTTCTCTAAGAGGCTCCGACAGCTTTGATGTCGCACGGACCGCTACAGAAAATCATTCCTAGCACAGGCAATACAACTTTTTAACACTTCATCACTGAGTGTTAGATAAGACTCATATACATCACAGCTGCACTGAGTGCAACTTGCACAACAGGTTTACTTATATCTTTATTAATACTATTTAAGTAGTTTGTATATATTTTAAAGGGGACCTATGCAGTTTTTTTTAGCTTAATTTACCTTAACTGAACAGCTTCTGAGTCATTGTAATATGACTTTTTTTTGGGTTGAATGGTGGTCATCTCACTTCCCCCTAGGGCTTGTGAGCGGAAAAACCACCCTTTCGGCCGCCGGCCTCAGCGCCAGAAAGTATCGGGTGATATCAGGTCTCGTGATGTAACGAATTGCTTCACGGCACTGCACTCACACTATCGTCATGGCTGAGCCGGTAAAAAAGAAGCATAAAGCATTGTCGGAGGAACAGAGAAAGAGGAAACAGCAGACTGACAGAGCGAGGAGTCAGACACAAGTAAACATAGGAGCTGTCAAATATCTATTCCGAAGCTGTAGGGGGAGCTCTATAGAGAAACCTGCCAGCAAAAAGCGCCCCTTTAAATATTTGTTCTTGTATTCTATTCTATTTATTATTACATGTATATTGTATCCTATTATTACATGTATATTCTGTATGTGTGCTGTGTGTCTGATATTTTGCTGCTGTAACACTTTAATTTCCCATTTTTGGGATCAATAAAAATCTATCTAACTTTCTTGACGCACAAGTTGGATTGTGGCTGATGTTTTACTGTTCCTCCTACATTTCTTTTCTGCTGGAATTTAGACTCTGGCAACTGGCTCACTTCTTTCTCTGCCAGTAATCTTAAATCTTCGCACAAATAAATAATTTGCTTCTTAACTTGGATCAAATATTTAACCTTCATTGATTTAATTGCCTCCATGATTTTAGAGTGGCCTATATTAAAGGACTTCCACTAAGCAAGTGAAAGCATAGTGGCTGCTTAACCATTGTTTTGGTTGGCGGTTTGAGGTTTAGCTCCTAACGTGCTTGTGGTTGTGTGTGTTCTTGTGAGTTTGTTCCATCCTTGTGGGGTCCCAAATGTCTGTGCAAAGATATTCTAAGGATAAGAAAAATAGACATCAATGAAGTTTTTCATGTTAAAGTTGTATCTTCTTTAATGGAGAAATATTTCACTATTTCGGTTATGTCTATCATTACATGTGTGTTTGCAGAGGCTACAAAATGTCCTGCTGTTAGTGCCAGAGACAACACAAACACAACAGCTGTTATAACAGCAGGAAACGGGACCAACTGCTTTGCTTGACAACAAGGTTTTACTTGTACAACAGAAGAGCCAACGGATTCCTCATGGAGTGTAAGGAGCAGAGTGTTTGTCAAACAAATGGCCTGTCCAGGGTGTGACCTGTGAACCCACAAACATGAACACAGCAAAATAATGCTGACACTTTAAATGCTGCTGCTTTGGCATGGAATATTTCTCGACAAAAAGAGGAACAAGAAGAAAAGAAAGAGAACAAGGTGGATATGGAGGAACATACAGAGAATCTGTCTGGATCTTGACAGTCAGCTGCAGCAGTTAAAGATAAACAGCTAAAAACAAATGCATGGATCCAAGTTCACCTAAACCTAAAGTCAAACCGACAGTCATCTCGAGAGTAAATATGGACATCTAAACCTTTGTGAAAAAATGATGCTCTCTCGTTTAGTAATCTTTTGATGAGTCCAACAGCAACAGGGCAGTGTGGTCAACATTATTAATATTTATTTGATCAATATTCACTGTAAAAAATATTCACTTCGCTAGACAGATGGTGACAAAAAAGTTGAAAAGTTTTAACAGCTGTTAAAATGAATAGAAATATGAGATAATGACATCATCACTGCCTTCTGCACCGAGTTGACAATCTTCCAAGGTGACTTAAAACCATTTCTATTGGTTCTAATAGTTTCCATCAAACAAAAGTGCAGGAGGAATCCGGTTTTCAATACCACTTTAATGCAATTATCTAAACCACTCATTTGGAAATAATAACTAAATGGAGTGGTTCAATTATTACTTAAACTCTACATTTGATTGTCCCCTGCAGTGCAGATAAACTTCCTGGTTCAAATGGTGGGTCCAAGGTCAGGGCTACTTTTTGCAATTCAATTCAATTTATATTTATATTGTCAAATCATAACAGCCATGCTTTTGACTTCTTCTTGAGGAAAGTGTCTGTTTTCCTATACACTCTACCTACCAATCTACCTACACTCTACCAACCAACTCTACACTCTTCCAAAATGAAAAGTTCATACATGATGATTAGCAGTACAAAACGCATAAAACGGTTCATGTACTGGGACACCATACACCTGAAACTTTAGTTTTCTGCACACGTTTCAGGTATTACAAATAAACAGCTAATCTTTTTCTTCAAAATGGATGTGGATAATTTTAGAAATCACTCTGGGGCTTTCTAGTAACTGAATTTAAACCTGCACTGAGGTTGCATAACAACACAAAAGCAACAGAAGACTAACAAACTCTATGTTCTAGTAGTTCAGGTGAATGTGCACGCCTGCAGAATAAAACTACATTATCTAACCCTGATCTTGAGCCATGAGATTATTCAACAGGTTACAAAAAAAAACGCACTGCAGAGAGAAATCTAAAACCAGCCGTCAAAGGTAGCCTATCTCATGTCATGATGCAGAGAGCCTCTCTCTCAGATGAGTTGTAATTTGGTCCCCGTGGGAGGCGGAGCCAAGAGCAACAGAGGATTTGAGCGACAGGGGTAATATCCAATAAACTCACTTTCCTTGTTGTAATGAGGCCAATCAGAGTCTCCTAACTTCCCTGACTCTGACGGGAGCATCTGTTTGTGCCAGATGGACCGCTAGCATCATGTGTGGGCGCGCTAATGTGACTGTATTCAGGACTGCTGTTTACGTGCGAAAGATAAACTAGTCCGTGTTCCAAACGGTTTAATTCGGCGTGGTTTCCAGGGCGGAGGGTAAACTCATACAATATAACGTAGTAATGTGGGGAACCGAGTTTCCATATCATTTACGAACCAGCACCAATCTATTTGATGTAAATGTACTTTTTTATCATAGTAACAAGTGTCAGACTTTAGTTATTCACACGATGAACGCTAGTTGGTTATTGTTTGACTCTAAGTAACAGTAACTGCTTTGGAGGCAGGCGCAAAAAAGAAAAATATTTGAATGGAGGCTATTTAAGACCACGAGAAACAAGACCATGACTATTTTTACAGCAAGGGCCAAAACAGCTTAAATGTGACAGCATGCTGAATATGTTTTAGCAGCTGCTGTTGGCGACATTGTTGCAAAGAGAAAGGCGCGTCGTCAGCAGCAGCAGGACTCGCTGCAAAAGTTGCAAACGGCGCATGAAACATTGTTTCCGTTCCGAGCTTTATAAAAGACCTGCAGAGCCCTCCAACATGAAAACACCAACAGTAAACCGCTGAATTTCAACAAAACAGCTCAGCATAATCATGCTCGCCTAGGTGTCAATGATGGAATTTTTAGCCAAGCGCTCTAGCGCAAATGGCTG
This sequence comes from Sander vitreus, assembly GCF_031162955.1. Lineage (NCBI taxonomy): Eukaryota > Metazoa > Chordata > Actinopteri > Perciformes > Percidae > Sander > Sander vitreus. The sequence goes on from NC_135865.1 coordinate 24,379,606, forward strand.
TAGAAATGTAAACAGTTCGTTTGAATCTGGATGCAGATACCGAATATGAGCGGTGGTCTGCGAACTGGTTAATCTGGGTGGGAAAATGACAAGCGTCTAATTACCCTGACTACTAATGTAAGCTCTGTTCTGTTGCATAACATTTAACTGACACACAGTACATAACCCAGCGCAAAGTGACACCACTTCACTCACGCGTCCTCCCGTCCTAATACGTGCAAGACGCCGGTTAGAAGCAAAAACAAATGTGACCCACACGTCGCACCACGCCGCGTTTAACCTTGCCCGTCCGATAGGTATCTGTTGTCAAAATAAGTTAGAAGGCTCGTTAACGGGCCTGCGTCAAAACACCTCTACCGGCTCTCCAGCCCAGAGAAGAAAATAAATCTCCCCTCGCTTGAACGGCTTAAAGAAGGCAGGCAGAGATGAAGGCGACCAAACTCACCTCCTGGCTGCGCTGAGGATGTGTCAGACTGTCACCCCCTCCAGCTGGCAGCAGTACTTTATATATCCACAGCGAGTAAAAATAGCGCGTTTCACTTTCCGCCCTCGGCGATGTTTACCGGACAAGGTGCGTAGCCTACAGACACTGTACTGTGATACGGGCTTCAGACTCCTCCGCCAGGCGTCCACTCCATAGAGAAGAGGTACAGACAGTCAATATGGCTGACGAACTTACCGTACCGAGGCGTGGTGAGCTGTGTCCTGCAGATTCACCCCCCTCCCTCACCCTGTGACTAAAACTCTGCAGAGCAGCCTGCTGCGGGGTCCCAAACTTTATCACACCCAAAAAGGAGACGTTTATACCGCACTGGTCCTTCTGTTCAATGTGTTAGGTCACACTTTATTTCGGATAGTTAACTGCCAATAGTCTAATACACTTATATACAGCCTTAAATGTGCAAGTAAGCGGTTTATAAAGATGTAACAGTGCATTAAGTGTAAATAGATACAGTGTACTGATCCTTTAGACACAAAGCTAGCTATACTTTCCTAAATATGGATTCCCAGATAGTTGCAAACTTATCTCAATACAAATAGTGTTATTTTGACGTGAAACCTCTCAATAAAGTAACATATCCCTGTGGTTACTTGTGCAAGTTAAGCCAACAATACTTCATGCTGCTGGGAAGTAGGGGTACACAGGATGAGAATGATAGCCATGGACCCTCGCCACCCTCCAAGTTTTCCTCTCATAAACATCCATTTACTGATCAGTCACACAACCAATCAAAATTAATCGACAATCGAAAATCAGCTTCAGTATTAGAGCATCCGGAAACAAAAATAGATCCCACTTTCTACAAAATAGCTAGCTTTGTGTCTTTGTGTCATAGCGAATGGTGTAAAACCTAATCCAAGAGTGTATTCTGATAGTTACTTTTATGTTTTTCATTTTTATAAAACTTTATTTGGAGTAATACTTTTTCGTTTGGTGTCAGAGGCAAAGCAGGACACTGCCTCCCCATGTCCTAATGGGACAACAACAAAACATGAAGATACAGTATGTCAAAGCCATAGCATCCATGAATGTTTACTCTTCGAGTGGTACATGTCAGATAATTTACTCCAGATCTGCACAGGAATTGCAATTCCTGTGACATTTTACTGTCATAATAAACCACTATTAAAAGGGAATGCGCAATAAACAAATATATTACCCACATTCCCCATCTCCTGAAAAAGCTCTCCATTCATCACTGCATGTAAATAAAGGCTTTATGAAAATAGCTGTGTTGGGAAACATTGGCCATGTGGTAGTGAGGAGGAGAGCTGTGTCATCTTTGAGATGTGAGTCACCGGCATGCAGCTTGCCTTGACCTGAAGTCATAATGAGAAAAACCCACCAGGACACTACGACCAGTGATCTGTAATCTGCTGTGTACACTCAATTAAGAGCCTGACTAATGTTGTGTTGGAGCCAATGCTGATGTCACTATTTAAGAGTAATGACACTCGGATAACAATTAGCAGATATCCTTTTCCCCCTACTACATACATGGAGTATTAGCCTATTTATTAACATTTTTATAGTTGCTTTATGCTTATCTTTTAGCAAGGATCCCTCAAATGCGGCTATAAAGAGTTATTTTAATACACCATTGTCAATATATACAATCTGCAATAAGTAGGGCTGGGTACCGAATTCAATACTTTTTAGGCACCGACCTAATTGCCTCCTTAGTATCGAGTATCAAAAAATGCCTTGTCATTCACTACCAAATTTCAATACCTAAGGAGCAAATCTCAACGTCAGTAAGCCAATAAGCACGCAGCATGCTTCTGCCAAGATCTTATAATGCTTGTAATTGGCTGTCTAACGTTACACGTTGTAGAGATACGCAGGAAAAACCCTACGTTACACCTAAACAGACGGCTCACGTAGTAGGAGCTGAAAAATAAATTTAAAAGATTTGTGCCGTAATGTTGTAATTTCTTTTTGTTAAAATTGATTTTATAAAATTGGTATCAAAAAAAGTATCGTTGCAGAACCGGTATCATAGTCACAGTATTGGTATCGGTAACAAACATTTTTGAACGATATCCAGCCCTAGCAATAAGCCATTCATTTGCTAATATTATTTGCCCTTTGATATACAATTCAGGCTCTACACTCAATATTGATTTCTATAAACATAAAGGAAATTAAAAAATAATCTCTAGACCCCTTACTCATCACCCACCTCATGTCCTTTCATATTTATATAAGTGTCACAAAAGCACACACATCAAAGTTTTTCTCACTCAGCGCTGATTGTATTTACTTAAAAAGTTAACAAGAATTAGGGAATTAATCATTCATCCAGGTCTCATTTTGCTCAAACAATATTTGGGACGATCCTCACAATATATAGGACATTTGTTAGTATTTCAAGACCAGAGAGATTGTCTGGAGTGTTTGTCAAATGTTAGCTCTGAATACAGGCTACAGCATTCAAATAAAGTATGTGGTACTGCACTGCTACACTGGATGCCAGCAGCTTTACATAAGGAGAAAGAGAAAGAAGTCAGATGAAAATAGAGGCCAGATTATAATGACAGATCTCTTGGGAGGCTGATTCATCAGTTTGGATCTCTGGCCCATTTTAATATCACTGACATCAATGAACACTGTGAGGAGAATGAAAATTCACGGTGAAGATGTTATATTGATAGACCCAAATTATTAAATAATTGCACTTACTTGTAATTGTCTTTCTTTTGGTTTTCTTCTCCGTTATTCCTACACTGTTCTTGTAAAACATGCCACATCCTGTAGCAGGTTAAAACACTCACAATGTTAGTGTGTTGTGACAGAGAGGACCTGGCCAATGACAACGGCAATGCTCATTTTGTGATATTTAGATCCTTGTTAAATTGTCGTCTAATGGTATGAGAGAAGGTCTCAGGTTCAGATGTGCAACACTGACCATCAAGATACAGTTCTTTGTGCGAAAATGTCAACTCAATGCCTTATACACTTTCAAGTGATTCACGTTCCCAACCACATTTGGTTCCTCTTCTCTTTCTCACCTCTTTAAGGCCATGTCCTCTTAACTTTCACTCACCAGTATGTTTTCAGACAGCAGGAAGTAATGTAGTACATTCAATGGGATTACAGTAATCTCATGGGTGCACGCCAATGACAGCCAGAAGCGTAATTCTCTTCCAGTAACACAAGTAAACTGAAGTCTTTAAGTCATTGAAGCCTTTAACTAATGATTCTAAAACCCAGATAATGCAACCTTAAAGTGTATTTATGTTACTATGGACTAAAATGGTGGAATATCTGACATGCAACTAAATTAGTTTCAATTTACGACTCACATTTTTAATCTATTTTTATTTTTTTGCAATCTTAATAAACTGTTAAAGTTTTTTTTTTGTGTGCAATTTAATACAAAGCATCCTGAATTGTACGTATGAAAAGTGCTATACAAATATTTTATATAATTTCCGTTGGCTTGATTAAATGACTGTATTGTGCCTGATATTAGATTTTAAGAACCTGTGAAATATTAATGTCTCATAGGTGTGGATTGTTTCAACATTTTTTGTTGTGCAACACTCTTACCTTGTGGCCACTAATGGACATGACAGCCATCTGTTGGTCTCCAGGGTAACATGAGATACAAAGGCACTGCAGTAAAAACAGGATTTTTTTTGTATAAGGATTTGGGATCAGTTGTGATAATTTCTCTGCATCTGGAGATAAAAAGGAGAGACTGGTTTCTAGTTCACAACAGAGCATTTATCACACACTTTTAAACCTGTCGATAATCTTTATTTTGTCAATAACTGTAACACCATACACAAAAAAAGATGGAATGACTCTAGGTATGTATTCCTAAAAATCATTCAAGAGTACAGAAGGGTAAAGAACCTCCACTGAACCAAAGACCATTTAGTAGTAGTGTGAACATTTTCTTTGGAAAATAAATTCCTTATTTCTTCCTCCTCCATGTTTACATAACTGCAATGGTAACACATTCTCACTCCCATCTAGTAAAATACGGACGCTTGGTCAGGTGGGTTGGCAATGGTGTGCAGAGTGTGGTTCAAGGACAGGCTACACACCATCCTTCAAACAGATGAATCCAACACCTGTTCTGCTGTTCTTGAGTAGATATCTGGGTATAAGAGCTTTCTATCTTAAGGCTTTACAGCTTTAGCTATGTTGGTAGAATATGCATAAACATGCAGATTTGAGTCAATCTTTTTTTGGAAATATGAATAGGATTTTTTTTTTTAAAGCTTAAGATTATTCCTGCCTCCAGAGCAACCCTGTTTCTGATAAGTGTTTGGAAAAATTTAAATATCACAATTACCCAGAACCCAAAGTGACATCTTCTCAATGCTCATTTTGTCCAACCAATAGGCCTAAAACCTTAAGATAATTACCAATACATTTAACTAATTAAAAGGAAAGCAGCAAATTCTAAAAAGAATACAAGAAGCTAGAATGAAATGTTTTTGCACAAGAAATTACTTAACTGAAAAAATATATATTTTTCGATATATTATTCAACTAATCATTTTCACTGCTACGCTGCTACTACTGCCACTATTTGTACATTTTCATATTTTTTATGTGCAAAAAAACTTAATTTGTAAAGTAATTAGTAACTTAAGCAGCTGTCCAATAAACTGTAGAATGCAAATACCTCAAATTTGTACTTGAGTACAAAATGGTAAATTTACTTTACATTCCACCACTGCAGCACACATAATATACTGGGCTTCCCTTTACTGCATTACAAGCAACATTTGTTCCTTTTGGAGTAAGTCTAATTCAACTAACTTCGAAGATGAATTCTCAAACTCCTATATGAATCAATGTGGCACATCTGCCTTTCAAACCCTGGAGCACACTCCCATCTGAAGTTGCCAAAACAGATCTGCTCATGACTGCTGTTGTAGTGAATGTAGCCTATGTGTATGAAATAAAATCTTTGAAATGTCCTGTTTCATTAGTAAGCCCAAAGAAAAGGTTACTTCACATTGACCTTTAAACAGTGGTTCAGGCTAATCTTCCCATGTGATGATTATTGTTGCCGGTCTGCAGGTCTTTATCTTCCTAGAGGAAATATCAGGGCAAGACCTGCAGGCCCTCATTCACCTCCCCCTCCCTCTGTGTTCAGAAAAATTATTTAAAAAAAGAGCAAAGCTGCTCAAACTCTATTCAACTCCCAGTGAGATTAGAAAAGATTTTTTTTCAAAGCACATTTGATTAACAAAGTATTAAGAAAGCATAAATGTCCCCAACAGGCAACAAAAGGAAATATAGGGCTGTTAAGTAGGATACTTCAATTACCTACCTCAATTAGGTAACCTCAATTACTCAGAGTATTGTTCATATCAGTGCCTAAAATTAGCATGTGCTTAAAAGGAGAAAATTGTGTTTGCTTATACAGTAGTAGATCACCTTTTACTGATGAGCACATATTTGGTCACCTGTATTATAGACCAGGTTTACAATTTATAGTTATTTGATGTACTAACAACAGTGCTGACATGATTAGTTTATTAATTGAATTGTCGATCAACAGAAAATTCATTGACAACAATTTGTTTATCACTTAGGTCAAAGAAAATCATCAAATATTTCATGGCTCTAGCTTATGAAATGGAAGAATCTGTTGATATTTGTGTTTTATATGATTTAAAATAATATCTCATAGTTGTTAATTAATATATTTTGTTTTCTGGACTGCTGGTCAAACAAAACAAGCGATTTGTAGATGTCAGACTGGGCTCTCTTGATGGACATTTTTCTCTATTCTCGTCCTTTTATAGGCAATAGTTAGTTGAAATGCATGTATATGCACAGTGGTGTTTTTATAGGTAAAAAGAAATGGTGGTGGTGGAGCAACTTATTTGGACAGATACAAAACCAGAAAATTACACTATTTTACATGATGTCCTGTAACATATTTCCCATACAGTTCAACGGGTGATAATCTGACTGGGCACATACCTGTTCTCCGCAATTTGCTGTAACATTACTGCATTTGTACGCGCTGTCAGTGTGGGTAACGTTAATGTTGGCCATGTTTGTCCGATTTTACCACATTGTTCTGCTGCTTTCATGTTCAGGTTCATCTCAGAAAGAAGCATGAGATCCTGAAAGCCTGTTCTTGACCAGGTTACTAAAGGTGGAGTATCCTTATAATCTTATAATACATTAATGGAGTAAAACATTCCGGAAACCAACAAAAGCGCCTTCCCTAACAAGCTAGCCATGGATGAAGCTAGCACTTAATGTTAGTTCCTGGAGAACCACTCCATATTAAGTGACTTTTTTACCAGCGGTTTGGTTCATAACCATAACAATATCCCCTGGTTGGTGGGCACTATTATTCTAAGGTTTGTCTTCAAAAAGCAGACTTTAAAATGTGTGCTTTATCATTCATGGTGACCACATATCCTTTAAAAGAAACACTAACGTCTACCAACTAACAGCCAATCACATTGCAGCAGGGCAGCCAATCAGCCCCACGTGGAATCAAATTTGTGCCATTCGCTTTCAGTTGCCTCAGTCTTTGGGCATGCGCATTGTTGATTCCCACATTGGAGGCACTATGAGCATATGACTATCCCGCAAATCTCATATTTTGTGTATATATTGTCACGTAAACCCGTTACAATCTGTGATTGAGCATACGTCAGTATGCACGCATACGTAAGATAATACAGGAAGTCAAATGGACAGATTCACGTGTGTTAATTTACGACATGTTGGAATAAAGTCCAGCTAAAGACAGGCTACCGTCTCCTCATAAATATATATATTATACGAAGATAGCAACACTTCACATGGTGTCAGAAGTGAACTGACATGGCACGCTGACTCAGGGACGTAGTTTCGCTGGAGGAAACCGCCCAGGAAGTTTTTGGCGCCGGAGCAGCTTAACTTCGCTAAGCCGGAGGACTGGCCCGATTGGAAACAACGCTTCTCCAGGTACCGAGTAGCAACGAAGCTTAACAAAGAGCAAGCCGATGTCCAGGTCAGCGCACTGATTTATGGGCCCGGAGGCAGAACAAGTGTACAAATCATTCGTCTTGGAGGATGACGAGGAAGAGGATTTTCACTATGTACTGAGGCTGTTTGACGAGCACTTTGTGCCGAAAAGGAACGTGATTTTCGAGAGAGCACGTTTCCACTCGCGGACGCAAGAGGCAGGTGATTCGGTTGAACAGTACATAAGGCTGTTGAACTCGCACCTCACTGTGACTTTCATGAGAAGGAGGAGGAAATAAGAGATAGACTTGTCATAGGAATTAAAGACAAAGATATTTCACTGAAGCGACCTCACTCTGAAAAAGGCAGTCGACATGGCCAGGCACTCTTGAGTTAGTGAAGCAACAGAACAGCGAGGCTGGCGCATCATGGCACATTGATGAAGTGAAATCAAAGTCTTATAAAAGTAAGTGGAAAAACACACAGTACGAGGCAACAGGAGGACGAAAAGAAAATGAAAGGCAAAACTGTGGAAGATGTGGGCGCAGGCATGCAAGAGACAAATGCCCAGCTAAAGACAGAGAATCTAATAAATGCCACAAAATTGGTCACTTTGCAAACAAATGCAAAACCAGAATGATACAAGAAGTTGACAGCTTATTCTTAGGCTCAATAGATGAGACTACAACCAAGAATGAGGCTACAGTGGATGAAGTCATCACCGATACAGAGCCAACATGACGCACAACTCTAGTGATATGCCATACTCCACTTAGCTTCAAGATAGATTCTGGTGCGACACAACGATAATAAATGAGGCTACATATAACTGCCTCCGTGTCAAGGGGAACAATGGTCAGTTATTCGCAAGCGGAGAAGTGTGGCGCAGGTTGTGAAATGTCCTTGGCTCTCACACGCTCCCTAAGTCTGCAGAAGATAAAGAAACACGCAGATATTCAGTAATATGAACATCGTAAAACATTTTGTAACTAGTGTATACATTTGATAAATACAAATGCAACCGTAAAATATCCCAAGAGTAAGAAATGTTTGTTTCGGCCTGGGAGTGTGAGAGTCAAAGTAACATTTCATACATTGCGCTACATCATGGTAGGGACCGAGTGGAGCCGAGAGGATCTGGACTACATCCAAAACTGATTACAGCATCACCGAGAAGATGGGACAGAAATGGATAAAAAGACAGGTTTTTAACGTAGCGGCATCAGATGCTGGACGGGACTATGTCTGTTTGCTAGGAGAGAAGAATAGACTTGTCTTGAAGGTATTTTGATCGTTGTGCACAAGTTTGTATTCTGCAATATCATTCACTAAAGCTTGTTATATTTTCACTGAACGAATCTTGAGTTTTATTTCTGATCTACCAGTAAACGAGCACTTAAAACGAGGGTGTAGTAATATTAGAATTGGACTCAGATTTCTCTGGCCTTTTTGGCCAGACTCGTCAACGCTCACATTTTTTACACCAAATCTTACAGCGCCAATGGTGCCTGTGATTAAGCCGACTGGAAAAGTAAGAATCTGTGTTGGTCTTACTAAACTGAATGAGAACGTGAAAAAGCAAAAGCTCATCTTGCCGACCACAGACAGCATCTTGCACAAACTGGCCGGAAATAAGGTGTACACAACTCTGGATGCTGCCAGTAGATTTTGGCAGATGGCCCTAGATGAAGAAAGTTCAAAGTCAACTGCCTTCATAACACCAAATGGTAGCTACTGTTTTAAACGGCTCCCATTCGGAATAACATCCGCACCAGAGATATTCCAAAAGAGGATGCAAGAACTGCTGCAGGATCACGAGGGCACGGTAGTTTACATGGACGACATACTTGTGTTTGGAGCTACTTTGGAAGCGCACGACCGCCGCCTGAAAAGGGTGATCGAGACAATCCGCGGAAAAGAAGTACGCACAAATAGAAAAGGAGTGTCTTCTAAACTCTATCTAAACTTAGCACAAAAAGTAAGGAAATTTATGTTTGGTAGATTATTTCTCTGTGGTAACAATGCTTTTTGGCAATAAATCTTATACCGTTGGAAAGCCTGTTTAGTTCCCTTTCAAATGGTGCCCCATTTGTAAGGAACATGCATTTGTGGGATGAGCAGCAGTGCTGAGTATGTGGGTTGCGCCCTGTGGGGAGAGCGTTGTCATCTTGGAGAATAGAGTTCAGTCCCAGACTGTGGAGATATGGGATTGCCACTGGTTGCAGGCACCTGATTGGCAGCACCTGGGGGTACCAGAAGCTCGAAACAAGTGTCAATAGCAACAGCAAAATAACCTGTTTGGCAATGGCAGAGAAGATTTGGCAAATTTTTCATGGGCGCAACCCACATACTCAACGCTGCTGCTCATCCCACAAATGCATGTTCAAACAAATGGGGCACCATTTGAAAGGGAACTAAACAGGTTTCCAACGGTATAAGATTTATTGCCAAAAAGCATTGTTACCACAGAGAAATAATCTACCAAACACAAATTTCCTTACTTTTTGTGCTAAGTTTATATCTGTGTGGTCTGGAAAGCTACAAATTACCGACCATAAACCAGTGGTGACACTCATCAACCACAGAGACCTAGACAAAACTCCACTGAGGTGTCAGTGACTTCTAATCCGCCTAATGAAGTTCAACCCTGTCGCTGAGTACATCCCAGGTAAGAACCTGATAGTACCTGACGTGCAGTCGAGGCACCCGGAGTCAAAAGTGGACAACACAGAACTGAGTGAGGACATCCAGGCATACGTGGACACCATCGAAGAGCAGGAAAGGCCTAAAACAGTGCTGGAGCGTATAAAGGCAGAGACAGAGAAGGATGAAACCCTGCAGAAGGTCAGATAATACATTAAGTCTGGCTGGCCACGATATAAAAGAGATGTCGTCAGACCAACTTTTTTATGGAGTGAAGTAGTCTTAGCGAGCATAATAGACTGGTAAAAAAGGGAAACCAAATAGTGATCCCACAAACAATGAGAACTGAGATGCTGGAGAGGATCCACCATGGGCATCAAGGCCTAAACAAATCCAGAGAGAGATACAATGATGCCATCTTGGTGGCCAAAGATTAGCCATGCGGTAAAGGAGAAAGTGTCCTCATACCCACACTGTAATGAGCACAAACCAAGCCAAAGCCGGGAAACACTCATCACAACGCCTTTGCCGGAGCTCCCTTGGCAAAAACTAGCTGTCTACAGTCAAGCAGACAGATGCCAAAGCTAAGCAGGCCTACGAATACACCTACAATAGGAGATACACAGCAAAGCCGCTCCCTGCCTTAGGTGTTGGCGAGACGGCGACAGAATTTGACTGAAAACAGACTCAGAGAAGACATGGGGAGGGACCGGGGTGATCCAGGCTTCGTGTTCCATTCCACGTTTGTTTGTGGTGAAAATGCTACAAGGAGACACCACAGATCGTCAACCAAGAAAGGAACGACTCTCCGACACAGTCACCAGAAGTCTCCACCCCACTGGGTAGCATGGCATCCGCCACCCGTCCAAACCCAAACTGACTCTGAGACTGGTAGCATAACATCGTCACCCAGAGTTTTGAGGACACACTCTGGACGTGCTGTGAAACCTGCTGTCAAGCTGACTTACTAGTCAGAAGAAATGTGTTAACTAGTAATGTTTACAAATGATTACAGAACAGTTATGTTAAAGGAAAAAGAGAAAGGTCTAAGAAGAATGTTTGTTTGTTTATATTTGCTTGTTCATTGTATTACTGTTAATGTCTACTTAAACAGTTTGAAAATAATAATATTGATAAATAGAATAAGAGAAATTATGCTTATTTGATACATGGGTTTCTTGAAAGGAAGAATACGGAAAATATTGTGTTTTCATACAAAAGGTAATTTCAGAGTATGTTTCTTAGATACAGTTGTTTTGTTTAATACTGTATGAAACCCCAGACTAAAAGGGGGAGATGTCACGTAAACCTGTTACGATCTGTGATTGAGCATACGTCAGTACGCATGCATACGTACGATAATACAGGAAGTCAAATGGACAGATTCACGTGTGTTAAATTACGACATGTTGGAATAAAGTCCAGCTAAAGACAGGCTACCGTCTCCTCATAAATATATTATACGAAGATAGCAACACTTCACATATATATATTAAAGACACACAAAAATCCCACACAGCAGCCTCTCGATTTAAAAAAGATTATTTTAAAACTATTCTATCGGCCACTTACCTTAAATTATAAATAATAGCAACTGACGATGTTTCATGTCATGTTTTAATCCAGAATAAAATTTATTTCTAATTTCTAAATTACTCAGTACCACATTCACACTTTTTTTCTGTTGCTAGCAGGTGGGATTGTTGCCTCTTAGGGTCAAAAAGTGTATTTTGTCTACTTTTTCAAGTCCCATTAATTATTTCTTCTTTTCCAGGACAAGGAGAACAACAAAATGCCCTGGATAATTATGTATGCCTCAAAATGCACACAAGTATTAAGGCGTGTGGGGTACAGCAAATTACTTTACAGCATTATGTGCACAGTTGAGCTGTAAAAGGTGAACATTAGGCCTACTATGGGATTCTCAGTCCACCCAAGCAAAAGACATTTTGGAGGGAAACGCTGATTTAAAATCTGACTAAAGGTTTCCTTTGCTGCCACATGAGGGCAGCAGATTACCACCTGGTGTTATATACCGCACCTCTGGATCCCTTTGTCATCTAAAACATTAAAACATTAAACAAACAGTGCTGAACAGTTCAATCTTGATCTTTGCACGTGGCATTCTTTATCTATTGATTCCTTATCTATTGATCTATTGAGTTTTAATCAAACAGAGGTTTATCTTGTTTGATAGGAGAGTCAACACAGCACGCAGTCTACAATATGTCCTCAGCATGAGTTACTTTTTTTGTACAGTACAGCTCACAGTAGTTAATGTGTTTGCACATGGAGGTGGTTTGACACTGTATGTTGGTGTGACTGAATGTTCTCTGACTGAACTTTGAACTTTTTGGTATTTGTACAACAGGTAAAGAGTACAGCAAACTAAGACACTGAATGATTTATAGTAGCCTACAGCTTGTTCTAACCTTAGAAGACCTTTGCAAACCGTCCCCCTTTGAATGAATATTTTTCATATTTTGTTCTTTTAATATCCGCTGATAATTGTTCTTTTTATTTTTTCATTTTTATCTATTCGATAACTTACTTACTTGAACTACATGTCAAACTATGGATTACATTGTCAACCAATAACTTGGATTATGTATTGTCCTTTCAGACATTCAATTGACTGTTTTCATTTTGCTCTGCTGCAGGAACCAGATGACACATTTGGATTCAAAAAGTACTTCACATGTAAAGGTTAGTCTCCTTTTTTGCACTTTCCACATATCACCTGCAGTCAAACAGTACGCTGTAGTACTGTGACATTAGCCTGTAGTTGCAGTGTCTGCAGTTTTCTGTTTTTGTTGGTGGCACTATTGTCTTTGTCTGTTCAGCTGTGGTAGCTATAACTCCTCGTTATGTTTTTCAAAATTACCAGCAAACGCCTCACTTTTTTTTTGGCAGGAGCTGAAGTGTTGGAGAAATAAAATAACTTACCATGAAAAGACAAAAAACAACAATGAATGTATCCTGCCAACGAGTATTGCCTGAGTATCTAAAGTCTAAAGTCAAATATGTATTTTTCCTCCATTGTCATCCAAAAACTATTCAAAACAACTTTTAATGAGCCAAACTGTTGCACTGGCTAACATATTCCTTCATTACTATTAACACACACACACACACACACACACACACACACACACACACACACACACACACACACACACACACACACACACACACACACACACAGATTTATTTTCTCTCAATCCCATATTATTAGAAATACTCACTAGCACTGAATGTAAATTAATTCACGGCTGAAAATAATCCTTAACTAATAGACAATTTGCTAAATATTACAGTCAATGCCCACCTGTTTAAGGAAGTTACTTTTCTTTCTTTTTTATTGTTTTTTTACAGTTTTTTACAATCACTTTGGCACTTATTTCAGAACCTTGACGTCGTTTTTCAAAACTCTAGACACAAAACTCACAACCAATGATCAAAATACACATTTTTCAATTGCTTGGATACAATACACATAAACCAAAGATAATTTATTCATTTAACAAAGACCACCTGTTCAATATGACACAACTTAACATCAAAGTACTACTATTTCAAAAAGCAATTCACACATTACATTTCAGATGATTGTCTATTCATTTCATTACAATGATCTAACTATCAATCGATACAACTACTCAAAATGATAAGTAACTGTTGCATTAGTCTTAATGCATAGTTGTATGGAAACAGACAAACAATATTCCATGTTTAGATCGTGAAAGTTTCAAGATAACGAGATTCATTGTCACCAATTAGTGTGGAGCATGAACCAATTAGACTACATTATCTATGGATGTAATATTTCATCATCATTCTTTACTGTAATGTATTACTGTTATCAGACACTGTTTCTATGGTCCCATGTACTACCTTTGAGACTATTTACAGTATTGACAGTACTGCACTGTATGCATGCAGCCCCTTGGAATTGCTTGTCCAATTCTGCCAACTCGTTACTGATGATTGAGATATATACTTTATATATTTATATATATATATATATATATATATATATATATATATATATATATATATATACTGTATATATACATATACATATATACTCGCACCACAATGTTTGCCATGCCCGAAGGTTTTTTCCAAGATGTTTGGCTAATTGCAATGTAGATGAGAACCTGCGGCCAAATCCACAAGACAGAGTTGATGAATATGTAGAAGTACAGTAATCACTTCTTTGTTTTGCTTTTTACAGTACAAGCAAGTTGAGGAACACTGCATTTGATGTTTTACAGTACTGTCTTTTCTTTTCTATTTTGTTTGCTAATTATTTTGCTTTGATTCAAATAAACCTATGTTGTGATCGTACTGTATTATTTTCATCAATACATTTCAGGTTTTGTTCAATGATTCCACTGTGTCTGTAGTATTCTCTCTACTGATTGTACGAACGATGACCCAGTGAAACTATGGGTAGCTTGTGTGTGGGTGATCTAAAGTAACGTTTCAATGGTATTTCACAATAAATTAGTTTTTTGAACCAATGATTGTTGATGATGAAGTGCAAGATTTATTTAAAGATATGAATGCACAATGCAATGTTTTGAACATTGGACAGCCTTTGTTACAAGTGATGATCGTTTTGAGTTTTGTGTCTAGAGTTTTGAAAAATGACATCAAGGTTGAAATTAGTAGCAAAGTGATTGTAAAAAACTGTATTCAACAGTATATTTGTGAACTACAGATGTATGTCTTCAGAAACAAATGAGTTTGGGGCTGAGAGCCACAGACAGGGCAGGGAAGTCTGAAAGTTTTTTATTTTGAATGGGCTTTGTTGACGAGAGGAAAAATATAGAATCACCCCATGTTAGCCTTTAACTGCAAATAGGTAGGATCACTCACTGTTGCCTTACAATTCTTTGCCTTACTCTTGTCATTGGTGTTCGTAAAGTGGCCACACAAATGGCTACACTGTAAGTGAACTCTCTGCTTTTGATTAGCTAGAGACAGCCCACTTTGGCAAAGTTATTCCTTATATCCGTCATCTTACAACCTCATAACTCCAGTTCTGGCCTTTATCATGTATTAGTTGTTGGTTCTTGTGGACCTTAATGCTGATGACAGACCACAGGACAAGCAAATAAATGTGCTTTTCTTAATTTCCCTCAACAAGATATTTTTAGAGATGCAAGTTTCATCAGATATCCACTGCTCCATATATCATCTGGACACAGTTCAAAACTTGTAAATGTCAGTTATGTGAGCTTTGTTTGGGTGTCGAGCTCTGGCAACCGGACCAACACAGACTTAACACAGAGTTTGGCTTTGCCTGCAAAGTGACGTGATGTTTTCAGCAGTGTAGAGGGATAACAGGGAAACCGGCCTTTAGTGCTTCTCCATGCCAAATTAAATATTATTCAGGTGGAACAATGTGCTGCTGACAGGGAAAGTGGTCAATATATCAAATTATGACCCTAATAGTGATGAGAATTGTAATTGTCATTCTTGGTATTGTTATTACTGTAATGACCCTTAATATGATGTAAAACGGGGGACAGAAATCAAAGTGGCCTGATGAAAATGTGTGTTGCTCAGTAGTCTGCATGTTGAAGGGGCGAAATGAATTAGAGTTCACCCGAATTACAATAAATAAATGAATAAAATATATTGTAACACTCAATTTAAATTGCATTGCTTTCCCATATTAGGTATTGTAGGATTATTGTCACAGTTTTACTCAGTGGGGCACTTTCACATGCAGCCCAATCACTCAGTGACATGTGGCACGTGACCCTCAGTGTCTCCATTGCTTTATATGGTGGCATCACAACATCAAAGAGCGCAGGCCATATAGACACAGAGAGGTGAAGGGAAGAGGGGGGCGAGCTGAGGGAAGGAAGACGAAATGTTAAATGTGGATGAATTGATGATTCAATGTGACAAGAAGAAGGAGAGGAAGAGAAAAACACAGAGTAGGGGAGAGAGTGAGAATAGCAGCAAATCATTCAGCAACCTTACTCCTGTGGCGTTTTCAGGTAATAGCCAGGAGTTTATTTTTTTATTTTTTTATTTTTTATTTTGGCAAATACATTCTTACATATCGTCTCACACAATTACAGCTGTACTACTGATAAAGTCACACAACATATTTTGAGACTTTCCATTCTTCAATTAACCAAATGTTGCCCTTACAAAGTTTTTTTTTATATAAACCAATAGGGCATAGTTAACTATATATAGTCAAACATGGGAAGCTCTTCACTCCATGGTTCATCAGAGTTCTATGGTAATAGCCAGGAGTTTAAAAAAAAAGATTTAATAATTCAGTTTTATTTATAGTGTCAAATCATAACAGAAGTTGTCTCAGGGCACTTTACAGATAGAGTAGGTCTAGACCACACTCTATAATTTAGAGAATTTAGTTGTAGACCCAACAATTCTCACAAGAGCATGCATTTGCTGTGTAAAATTTGTGTGAGGTCAAGCTGTCTTCCAGTTTAATAGAACTTGTGTCTAATATTTTTGTAATGTTGGCTATCATAACTGTCATTTATGATAAGATTGTTCTCAAGTTCCACTAAACAGCAAGAATATAAGTGCCCAGTTATTAGTTTTAGAGAATCATGATGGTCAAAAGGCTGTTTCACAAACAAACACTGAATAGTTTAAATTTGCGGACGTTTCCAAGTTTGAGATCTTAGCCACTGGCAAATTTAGTCAGTAAAATATCAGTATTGGACTTCAAAAACATGTTCCCTGTCACCTGTTTGTCATGTCCTCACCCTCCACTCTGCCTCACTGTCTTATTTTGGTACTGGCATGATAAGATCTTCTTTCATGGGAATCTTGAGAGAGAGAGAGAGAGAGAGAGAGAGAGAGAGGACTTTGTTTTCGTCCATAGATAACTTGGCCTGTGAGTGTGTGAGTTTGTATTTATGTACATGTTTATGTCATTTCAAAACAAAGCAGCTTTAACACTAGTCTAATTCTAATTGTAAAAGATAATGACACAAATCAATTTCTCTATGTTTGGAGGTTGGTTAGTATAATTTTAGTGTATTTTAGTGTGTTTTACCTCCATTTTTAATTCCTTGTGTTTCCATTTTGATGAGGTCAGTACAGTTTTGTTAGCTATGTATGAGGACTATGCCTGCATTTGTAATCGTAGCAGCAGTGCGGGGTGGTAGCCTTGACAAACAGCCCTCGTTAGTAGTTTCTGTGATTTATTATTAAGGACTACAGTGTCATATTGAGCCAAGACCATTTGTATTAAAATGTAAGAGATATATCACTCTCAAGTGAGTCTGAGGGAAGGTGAAATGTTTGGTTTTTGTAATATTTTGCACAAGTATTTTATTTAGACTATGGGAACCTCGGTGTACTAGATGGAAGCAGAAAATGCTATGTAGCAAATTACTATTTTATATATATATAATTATTATGTGTCGCACCAGTTTGAGCCTACAAGACATCATTCTGTGCATCACTACAAGAGCAACTGTTGGCATTTTATGTAGTACAAAATGCTTGAAAAAAGCAAATTAAGAAACAAATTCACCACCTTGAATTACATACAGAAGCACTGTTGTTGCAAAAAATAAAAAACAAAACAATATACACAACAATCATCAACATCTGTTTCCTGGCTCGAATTTATTCCTCAGGCTGCTCTAGCAGACCTGAGCATAAGGTAAAATCAAAAATGGTCAGAAATAAACAGACCCCATGCAGTGTGCTAAGGCTAATGCTTTTCTATCGATGACCTTTTATTGCTTTCCAGGCAACCCCCGCCATTGCTTCATCGGCCACGCTTTTGACAAAAGATTTTGTTAAATGTCATTTCTAAATTTGTCCTGGCAACTGAATTGACCCTGAAGACCTTAAATCTAGGCTTGCTGCAAAGTGTGTGATTCTCTGTTCTGTGCATATACATGCACACGCCTGCTCTCTGGCTCATATTGTGCCCACATCTGCTTGAATATATTTAAATTAAATTCAAGCTTGGAAACCTGTCAGCCAAAAACTATATTTGTTCAGCTGCTTGAGCAAGAAATTCACTCGATCTCAGATCCACTGATTGCCTCTCTGTCTCCGATCTCACCACTGAGCCTAAACAAGTGCAAGACCTGGCCTTTTAAATAAAACATATACTCTATTGTCTCTGTTTTCCATCACTAAAAGCTTTACAACTAAAGAGTTCACTTACAAAACACTAGTTTTGGAAATCAATCTTCCCCTGAAGTTCATGATGTAGTTTGCATTTCAGTTGAAGTTAAAGTTCCCTCTCTGTCTTGTTCCACCAAAGTATAAACTTTAACCTTCGACTGGCATCCTCCTCTCACAGAACGACCCCTTCTCAACCCTGCCAGGACTCTACGCTTTGATGCTTTTAACAAGGACAAGAGTGCTTTTTGAACTTGACAGCTCTTTCACTCTGTCTTCCTTTCCATCTGGTTTTCTCTTCTCCTCATGTTTTGTCTTTGCTTGTTTCAAATGATCCTCAATTTGTATTAAAAAAAACATTCCTCAACTCTTCTGCTCTTTCCCTAGAGAAACCAGGTGCCACTTACTGTTCAGAATATTTATATATATTTTTTGTCTTCTCTCATTTTTCCATTTTGAAACACAGCATCCAATGTTATGTCACAAGGGAGCAGCAAGAGGTGATATACTTGCAGCATGTGATATCAGATCCAACATGGCAGATGTTAAACCGGGAGTGATGCCTTCAGAGGGCCTCATTTGGCTCCTCACAGCGACATGGGAGCTGGACGAAAAACTGAGCTATGGGGAGTTACACTCTAGCCGTAGGCATGGAGATTTGCAATCCCTGGAACAGCGATTCATCTTTGCAAACGACCTCTGATGCTGATTGGCTCCTGCATGTTCAGTCACAACCTGTCAGGTGATGTCTTGGTTAAATGCTCTCAATACTTACACATGAGGAAAAATCTGCAATCAGTCACATTACAGGGATGCTTAAAACTTTCCCAAAGCCCCAATATCTGGAAATATAGCGAGGCCATCTGTGCACAAGTTTACATTCCTCTGTTCCTCTCCAGATGTTTACCTGGATATTGCTGGAGGGACCCATCCTGCTGCTGCTGTTTGGTGTCTGTGCAGTCATACTGTAAGTATAGTCTGTGTGTAAAATCTGCAGTGAAACATCCTGTGAATGCTATAAACTGCATTAAGCAAATTTTATATTACTGTAACACTGAATCGAATGACTTCCTGTGATGTAAAAGGTTGCTTTTCTGGAGATGAATGAATCATCTTTTTGAATAATCTCACATTAAAGCTACAGTGTGTTGTTTCTGTCGGAACTCTAAGTAATGACAACAACACTGTCGTTGCATCCACATGAGGGAAGCTTTCGGTGATTGCGTGCCACCCCCACCCCTCCCCCACGCATTTGCTAGTAGTTTAAGGAGGACACAGAGGATTAAAGGGGCGCTATGCAGTTTTGACAATTTCTTCGCTGTTTTCTCCCTTTTTGCTCACAGGTTTCTCTATAGAGCTCCCCCTACAGCTTCAAAATAGATATTTGGCAACACTGTTGTAAAAACGTGCTCAGTCAGTCTGCCGATTCCTCTTTCTCTGTTCCTCCGACAATGCTTTCCTAGCTTTCTGCTTCTTTTTTGCCGGCTCAGCCATGACGATAGTGTGAAAAACTCCATCGCTACCTTGTTCTTGCTAGCATGTTCCTGGATGGGGGCGTGTATGTATGCAATGCCTAAAGCAATGCGTTACATCGCGAGCCCTGATATCACGCGATACTTCCTGACGCTGAGGCCGGCAGCTCGCCGGCCCAAAGTTGCAAGGCTGGTTTTTCAGCTCACAGGCGCTAGGGGGGAGCGAGACGACCACCATTCAACCTGAAAAAAGTCATATAACCATTCCAATGACTCCGAAACTGTTCAGTTAAGGTAAATTAAGCTAAAAAAAACTGCATATTTCCCCTTTAAAAAACATGATGGACTCTTCAGAAGTGGTACTTATCTTGTAGTTGTTATGTCCTCTTCGTCTCTAAAGCTGAATGCTGCTGTTGTCCTTTCTCAGCGGTGACGTTAAACTCATCAATCGAGCTTCTGTGTGTGAAAGTAGCCGGACGGCACCATTTTGTAAACATGGCCATATTGAGAAATGCAGCGAGAGTTGTGTGGAGCTGATAGGTTTAATTAGCTTTGTATCAACTCATTTGGCAATGGCTTGAATGTAACAAACGTTCAATATTATAAAATACTGTAGTTGTGCACTAAAGATTTAATATTTTAGCAAGACAATGATATAATAATGGATACTGGAAGACCTTTTGATACAAGCAGTTTTAAATTGGATCGGTCAGTCACCAACGATACTTTTTGTGATGCAGATTTGGCTAAATAAAGTTGAATAGAGGAAAAATGGCTGGCGGAATTTAAACTATACTATCTATCCCGTTCTGTGATTCCAAATGTACTTTATTTTGACATCACATTTAGAGAGGACTTGTCTGGTCCATAACAGGGAGTGCTCTGGTCAGGTAAGTGGGTGACTTATCTTCTGGATGACCTCTCTCCTGTTTGATTCTTGGTTTCCACTTAATGCAGAGTCTCGGAACCAAAAGCATGAGTGTAGGTGGTTTTGATGCCAAGCCTGTCCAACAAAGAATTTCTTTCTCTTTCCAACAAATGCTGAGATCACTGACTGATGTTGATTCACTCAGTGTCATTCGTCATTCATGTGTTTCAAATGATATTTCACTTATGACACAACCCTACATTCCTGCATCCCCAAAATTAGACTAACTGGTAAGGTAGGGCATCTCAAATAAACATCAACACACAGCAAAGTGTTCATGAAACCTTTACGACTCATGTGACTCAGCTATGACACACATCTTGAGGTCTAGTATTAGATGACTTAGTGTCAGCTTGTGAGCGCCACGTTTATTATGAATTTTCTCAAATGGCCAAGAACCTTTCGAGGAACTCAGAAACGTTCCTTGCATTTTCAACTAGAGGAACCAGAGACAAAATAATTGTTCCTTTATGATAGTCCCAGGTGTAAACATGTTGGACATGCAGACAAACACACACATGCAAAGGTGAAGCATTATAATAATCTGAATTGCGTTAAATATTTGAATGATATTTAATATTAATATTGTGAATGACAGCTGGTGAACTCTGTATCCTCTGACAACTGCTGGGCTGTGAGCCAATAGAAAAGCAGAAAGTGGGTCAGCATGGTAGATTATACTCCATCACTAATCAGTGATAAGACACAGCTTAGTTTGTCTTCTATTATTGTTCATTTAGTCAGATATGAATCGAATTGGGCCAAAGCCTCTTAGGGCCACCTACAATGATTATATTACTGTAATCAGATTTGAGGGTATTTGTAAATCAAATCCTTTTGAGGGATTAATTGAGCAAATGAAAACTGTAAATTGTGTCTTTTACTGTGGTAGCTGCTGAAGACGTCATCTGATAATGTGGTAACTATTGTTCAAATATAATAAAGTCTGCTCACAAATGGGTCAAAGTCAATTAAAAAATATGTTCATTCTGTGTCACTTTTTTTGTTGTTGCTGTTACTGAAAAGCAGTCTGGCTAATATTGTTGAGCAATGTTTTGTATAGCATATAACAATCTCCCCTTGTTGATGATCTTGTTTGTCTTATTTCACCGTGATCAGTTAGAAACACTGGTCAGAAAGACGTTATTTTCTCTTCTTTACTTTTGGGCTTTGGGGCGAGGTTTGTCTTTCTCATATTACTGTACAATAAGAATATCTGTAACCATCAATCCATCAATATTGTTGTACACTACTTGTATGCTTGTTTAAGTGCTTTCAGATACATTCCACAACATTATTTGCATTCTGGGAGTCAAGAATAACATGATACCTTTTCATATGGAAAGATGAATAATTAACCATTCAGTTGTGGATTTGTCGTTCAGGAAGTCTCTGAAAAGACAAAGCTTTTCAAAGCTTTTCAAAGCTGGATTACAAAGCTTCTGGAAGGCCTATGGTCACACGGATGCTCTCTTTAGAATGACCCAGATGTTAGCTTCCATGCTTAACAATCAAAATGACGGTCGCTTAAAGAGATACAGAGATATCGAACATTATGTTACTTCATTTATGGATTCATAATTATGGATTTATTGTGTAGCACACTGTAGTTTAAGGCTGGATTACAAAGCTCCTGGAAGGCCTACAATCACACAGAAGACCTCGTAAAAACAGCGCATCTCTCTGCTTTTAAACAAACAAAGTCTACACTGCATTGATCTGGAGATATTAAATAAGAAATAAAACATGTAGTTTGCTGTCGTATACGACATCGTCAGAGTTAATGCAAACTCTTTCTCACCCTCGTGCTTTGACATCATGTGTTCTGTGTGTGTGTGTGTGTGTGTGTGTGTGTGTGTGTGTGTGTGTGTGTGTGTGTGTGTGTATGCGCACAGAAACACATCTGTGTCACATCAAAGACTTTAGTTGTTAATTAGGGGTAATAAGAGAGACGAATGGTTTTTGTGGTGTAAATTAAACACTGACTGAACAGGGCAGTGAACGTCTCTCTGTTCTTTTTAGCCTGTCCAAAAACAAGTTACATCAGGCATTACGACCAACCTGGCAGTTTAGTATCTATTTTTGACAGAAAAATTTACCTGGAGCACTCTTGTAGATAAAATCTTGCTACGGTAACCTCACCAGATGTTGCTGACAGACAAACATACACAAACATCCTTGCACACACTAGTAAGCATTCAAATATTCACACACACACACACACACACACACACACACACACACACACACACACACACACACACACACACACACACACACACACACACACACACACACACACACACACACACACATAGTGCGTGGCACTATCTTTGTGGGGACCCGTCATTGACATAATGCATTCCCTAGCCCCTTACCCTAACCTTTACCATCACAACTAAATGCCTAACCTTAACCCTTACCCTCACCCTAACCATAACCTAATTATATCCCTAATCCTAAAACCAAGTCTTAACCCTCAAACAGCCCTTTAAAGTTGTTGGGTCCAGCATTTTGGCCCTACAAAGCTGTCCAGACCCCACAAGTATATTGGACCCCACGAATATAGTTAAACAAGACACACACACACACACACACACACACACACACACACACACACACACACACACACACACACACAGACACACACACATACACATACACATACACACAGGCCAGTCAAAACCAAATGTTGTATATAGAAACAACAAATCTACCCCAGAGGTTTACACTTTAAAAATTTAATTTTTTTTACAGGACTGTCTATGGCTGGTAAACTATCATATGCAGTACATTTTAAAAGAAGAAACAGTCTGCAGTTGCATAATGGTCAAAATGGCCACAGGAACACATGCAGTGATCTATAGGAACATAAGAAGAGAACACTGATCCCTTCAACATGAATAACTTTGACCTGCCACCAAACATGACTCACATGTCAATCATCATAGAGGGACATGGGGTGTAGGTGTTGATGGGGGGTAACAATGTGCTTTTGAAGCCTTGATGTTGGGCAGGGGGGTATCAGTGGTTCTTGATGTCTTCAATTTTACTCATAGGTCATGGCAGCTCCCCCATTTCACCTGCCATTTCCTCCCTCTCTCACGTTTCCTTCAATGTTTCACTCACTGTCGCAAACTGCAACACAGTGCATCAAAAAACAAGTTCTTTATTGATCCACATATGTAAACTCTTTCACTTTCTCCACTAGCATAGGCTGGTGAGGTAAAAAGTCAGAGGGCAGCACCCACAGAGCTTTATATTCAATATCTGGCTCAAGGACACTTTCACAGACTGACTTAGTGCTCCATCAGAAGGGTCATTTAAATGTTCAAAATAAAACTGTCAGTAAAATTTAACATTAAAAGAGAGATGGCTTCTGCATATTCACACTTGATTATAAGGCACAACCAGCCAAGAGTTTCATTTCCATTGGGGATGGGGGGACACAAAGATATTCACTGTGCTCCTCATCTTGATCTTCAAGGCCTTGGCCTAAGGTGTAAGATCCCCATATGATGGGATTCCCTGAGGAATATTCTGGGGTTCCCTTGTTAGAGCGGAAAAAGGATCTTCAAAGCATTTGGGCATTCATTTCATGGGGAACATCGATGAGAGCGTTGGTGGTGATAACAAAGGGGTAGATGAAAGTTTGGCCTAATCCGTTTCTTTTAATGCCAGCAAAGGTCAGACTCACGTGCCCTCCCACCCACCTTCACCGGTACACACATGAAAGGGACACAAGTACAAAAGCATACAAACCAGCACATTGAAAACAGCAGGGATGCGTGCATATGTCTGCATATTTGCCTGTTAATATAATGATTTGAAATTTGAATTCCGATATGCATTGACCTCACTTTTTTTTTCACCAGTGTAGCTTTGGTTTGATGTTTTTTGACCGTGAAGTTAACACACAACTATGTATTCAGTGAAGGAAACACACACACACACACACACACACACACACACACACACACACACACACACACACACACATACATAGTACGTTTCACTATCTTTGTGGGGACCCGTCATTGACATAATGCATTCCCTAGCCCCTTACCCTAACCTTAACCATCAAAACTAAATGCCTAACCTTAACCCTTACCCTCACCCTAACCATAACCTAATTATATCCCTAATCCTAAAACCAAGTCTTAACCCTCAAACAGCCCTTTAAAGTTGTGGGGTCCAGCATTTTGGCCCCACAAAGCTGTCCAGACCCCACAAGTATACGGTATTCACGGTTTTTGGACCCCACGAATATAGTTAAACAAGAACACACACACACACACACACACACACACACACACACACACACACACACACACACACACACACACACACACAATCTTTCTTCTTGGCTGTCTCTCTAACAGGTGACTGTCTCTCTATGTCACGTTTCCTTCATTCCTCACACATAAATAAATAAAACTTCTCTCCTGTTATGTGACTAAAGACCTGGAGGTCTTAAATTATTCTGAGCTGTGCCTGCAATTTGCGGTATTTAGATGTAAAAATGTCAAACAAAAAACTGACATGTTTTTCTTCAAATGGCTCTGTACCTCTACAGAGTCCCATAAATCATCACACAATTATATTTTATGGGTTTCAGTTTGTAACAAACAATGCTATAATATGCTTGGTTTTACAACAGCTATTTCTAATAGGTCAGGATTGTAAAATAGGATAGAAGTTGGCATGCAGATATTTCTCTATCAGTGCCATTATTTTAGGAATATTTTGCAAGTCAAAACTTAAAGTGGCCATATTATGCTCTTTTTCAGGTTCATAATTGTATTTTGAGGTTGTACCAAAATAGGTTTACATGGTTTAATTTTGAAAAAACACCATATTTTTGTTGTACTGCACATTGCTGCAGCTCCTCTTTTCACCCTGTGTTCAGGTCTCTGTTTTAGCTACAGAATGAGACCTCACACTGCTGTAACATCTTTGTTGGCAGTCGCACATGCGCAGTAGCTAGGTAAGATCACATTATCTAGCTAGCTGTTTGTTTCTACAACTTCAATAGTACAAGGCAGGATTAGCCGGGAGACTTCTTCTAAATGAGGGCGCACTTCCAATTTTGCGTGGAATACCTGCAGAATAGGGACATATAAGTAGTTCTTTTGTAGATTATGGTGAACTAGTGTGTGTTGTAGCAGTGTTTTACCATTCAGAACGAGCTAGCATGCTACGGTTAGCCACCTCGTTTCGGCTAGTGACGTAGAAAGCCGTGCTGATTTTGAACAGCTCACCCGGAGACTGAAGGCAGGACACATTCAGAAATCCGTATCTCACTCAAAACAGCATGGATGTTTTTCTCCAAGTTTGTATGCATGTGGAAGCACCAGAGACACAAAATAACACCCCAAATCCCAGAAAACGTGATTTTTTTTTCATAATATGGGCACTTTAATCAACATCAGATGCAGGGTCCTGTCCTCTTGTGAGGGTTTAAAGGGGGACTTTTGCTTTTCATAGCAAAATAACTTTGTAACCAAAGCAGCAAAATGTGTGTCAGAAAAAATACATGTGGGAATGTCACCAGAGTTCCTGGGCATGGAGTTACATGCTTTTTGGAGTGGGTCAACACTGTAGCGTAGGGAGGAAAACACAGCTGTTTTGGCTTTTGAATTCACGAGAGGGATAGATCGTATCAAGGATTGACATCATTGCATAGAGAGCTACGAGCTGGCAGGGGAATCTCGCCGAGAAGCCAAGCTGCCCTAGGACTCCTTATCATCCATCTGAAAACAAAAGCCAACTTTACTGTTGCAGCTGGAAGTCTGAGAATGTAAGCTGCACCTGTAAAGTCAGCAACAAGCCTTCAGACAGAACTGGGCTAACAAGACAACAAACATAAAGAAATACTCAACCAGAAACGTATGTTTAGTGCATCAAACACTGCCTAAAGGCTGGAGAGGTGGATCCTTCGTGGAGTATGGCAGTTATAGTCAGGATGCGCAGAAAACTCACAGACTTGGGGACAACATACTCCAAACAGAAAAGCCCCAAGTGGCTGGCAGGCTGGAAGATTTGAACCCAGGACCTTCTTGGTCTGAGGTTGCAGTGGGTTCATTGAAATCTAAAGGTGACCCTGTAGAAACTGATAGTTTGATATCAAACCTAGGAGTTTGATGTAGATATGACCATAAAGCAGGCAGCGTCAGAAGTTGGTGCTGCTAGAGGTGCATTGTGGATCATTGTGAGGTTGGAGGTTCAGCTGTTGACCTACAAACTAACCCCTTAATAAGAGACATGGGAAAGTTAGTATCTCGCAGTTAATCAAAAGCACATAGTATTCATGTACCTTGCAGTTGTCTTTGGTTTGAGTTGCTCCAGCAGGAGCTGAACCCCTCACCCATGGTGTGGTTTGTTCTACTTTCTGCTGGTCCAGTACAGAATGGGAACCAGAGAAGAAGCCAGGTTGACCCGGCTGATTCCACAGCTGCTGCAGAGGGGAGTTTTCTCTGTGGATCAGCGTGAAGCTGAATGATTCAGAAGCTGATTGGCTCCACACACAGCTCAACAATGGATCGTCTGGACAGGCTGTGCATACCTGCCATTTGGTTGATAATAAACGTCCTCACGTATGATTTAATTTTATTACTGACTTGCTTTTATGTTTTCATTTATCTTTGTCAGTCTTAAATTACATATGAAGTGCTTTCCAGAGTTTACTTTTTTTAATTTAGATTTATGACCATCATGATTGTTTTTAGTTTGATAGTTTTGGGCTCTACAAATCTAATTGATTAATGAGACCTCACATTTGATAGTGTTATATCTTTTTTTGAATGTTGACTTAAACTATTACTAAAGAGTGGAGCCTTTACTAAGCATGTAAAGGCCAAGGTAACCTAAAAACAATTAAAAAAAAGAAAGACTGTTAACTTAACATTTTCTTAACATTGCATCATATATAAATCACAGCACCAATACATTTGGCCATATGGGGATTCTACATTATCTCTAAACTTTGTCTGTATTTTGTCGGAATTTTTAAACTAAATTGTCCTTTGGGGGTCATTGGTTATGTACATTTTAAATGTATATTATTGTTTTTCAGCTAGACCTTATTAAAATGTTGTTTTCTCACTGTGTAGTCATGTGTGGGAAGAGTTTGATTGTGTTTACACCTGTTAAACGTTGCCCCTTCACTGAGATATAGGCCTATAAATGATAATTACTTATCAGGTTCATGGTGTGATGGACTGTAGCAGGCAAACCACCAGCCAGGTATGTTGAGCTATAAATACTAGCAGCCACTGACAGCTACCCTCACTGCTCACATCATCTCCCAGGTCTGCACTGAGAGACCAACATAACTGACTGCACAACATATTTCAGAAGACTTCTTGACATTTCTGGTACAGATTGTTCTCTCTGAGGATTCCTCTAGTTATATGTTAGCGGCTGCATCAATGTTTAACAGCTGGTTGTTATACGTGCCATGAACTGCAACATGTATGTTGACATTTCTTTGACTTCAGCCACACACAGATTGCTAGAACTGAGGCGCGTACATCACTACATAAAATGTTTTATGGTTTGTTTCAGGTGGTGAACTGGAATTTCTCACATATCTGGACACATTCAGACCCTGTTAACTCCACCGATGCAGCTGAAGAGACCTACATGCAGGGATGGTAAGAATACTATTATATAAGAGTATTTTTTATTTTTAAAAGCCCAAAGCTCAGTGCCTTTCTAGGCAACGCAGCTGTTGTTGACATTCTCTTCTGTACAGTGAGTTTCATCCGTCAGTGAGTTGGTTGTTGTACTCACCTGTCTGAATGTCATTCTGCGAGTCTTTTGTACTGCAAAGTCCTCTACAGCCTGCTCTAGGTTCAACTTCTCTGCTCGTTCATTCTCAATGCATAATATAACCTGCTCACTCAGCCTCTCTGTCCCACTGTAACCAGTCCACTCAGCCTCTCCGTCCCACTGTAACCAGTCCACTCAGCCTCTCCGCCCCACTGTAACCAGTCCACTCAGCCTCTCTGCCCCACTGTAACCAGTCCACTCAGCCTCTCTTTCCCACTGTAACCAGTATACTCAGCCTCAGTCCTAGGTCCTAATCAAACCAGCTATTTAACAACTCTTTAAAAATGCAACCTCCTGCTGCTCTAACACACACCCTTTCCTGTCAGTTTCCACTGAACCCATCCAGTCTGATGGAGCACAAACACCATAACACAGTATTGTATAGAAACTTGAAGTTTATGGGAGATATTCCCATTATGCATCAAAGCTGTATTTGGATTACATCACCTTTACTCCTGAGCAAACATCAGGCCAGTGGAATCACATCAGCAGCAAACAACCTGTAAATCTTAATGTCTTGTACTGGTGGAAAATATGAGAATAAGATACACCACTGTACAAATCTGAAGGCTTTTAATGATAGTGTCTGTATTTCTGCTGGTTTTGACATGCCCAGAATGTGTTTTCTAAATATTTGAGTCAACCCTGACCGCTGATGTTTTGTTTCTTTTCGGAACTGTGTTCTATTTGCTTTTAGAAAAGATGATAAATTAAGGTTAGAGGAACAATTACAAAGCCGCAATTGGTTCTTGTTTTAGTAAATTTTGTTCTCAAAGTTTCCTTGCAGTAAATATCCACGTCAGGTTCGCACTCATAACTCAAAGGGCTTAAACAAACCTCTCTGGGATGCTTCAGACTGCAGTCAGAGAGACACAGACCCATCAACCACACAGAGTTCCTTCAAGAGTTCCTCCCTAAATAATTTCATAAACCTCAACAAGAATCCTCTAACTTCTTCAGCCTCACCAACTGATGTTGTACAGCCAAGCATTGTTCAAACAAAGAATCTTATTTGAAGGTCTAGTAAATACCTAACATTTTCCAAACATTACCAATGTATATGTAGTTGTTTTAAAAAAACTTTAAGGTGACTATAATCTATATTTTTATAACCATGTATCAACATGAAAGTTGTCGCTCATTGTGAAGAACATACTGATAATTATCATTCAAATCTGCATCTTTACAGAGCTTTATAATAAAGGTGCTCTAAGCGATGTTGGGTGACGTTACTTCTACTTTCGTTGGAAGTATTTTCAAACAAAACAAGACTAACTCGCCCCTCCCTCCTCCTCATCCCATCCCCCCCCCCCCCACCCCCCCCCCCCTTCCGTGCTTCTGCGCACTATTGATATTGTTGCGCCATAACTAGACGTGTAAATAAGCAAGTGGTTGCTAACATGTTTGCTTTTTAAATTTAAAAACTTATTTCAACATTGTGTTCACAGTTTGTTCCCGCTGCCCCCAAGTAGTCAAAATGTTAATGCAGGATTCAGAATTTTCTCTGCAACCATTGTTTTCAGCAAAACTTTGGAATATGGAGGGAAAGAGTATGTATATATTGTACAGAGATTTTGTGTTGAGGCGGAACTTACAGTATGATTATTAAAGTGGATAATGTTTTTTTTCTTTTCTTTTTTATTCGTTAGGTGTCTCTGCCTGAATTATATTTTAATCTCGTCTCCCGTATCCCACCCTGCAGAAATATTACTTTAATGCTTCGAGTAGCCACACTAAAGAAAAAGTTCAGTTTGATAGGCAAAGCATTTTTCACAAGAGCAACATTTAATTACATTTTGTTGTCATGTACATTGGACATCAGATGTACACAATATACAAATGGTGCGTTCTGTAGCAAATATACTTTCTATAGAGACAGCAGCAGCAGAATTGGCATGTACAAAAATACACTTTTGATTTTCTCACACGACACAACATACCAAAGTAACAGGATAATATATTTATATATAATTTTATATTTCTGTATCATAAATATGCAGAACTATACACGTTGAACACAATTCACTATAATGGAGATAACAATTATAATAATACAGGATAAAGTACATTTTGAGACTGTTTAAATTGGCAAAGCTTAACAGGACAATGACCTTATTTCCGTGTGGGATCCTGTGAAAAAGCTATGTTAAGCTCATAGTAACACCGTGCTGACACTTGGGAAAACTGCTCTTACGTTGTGCTAAGAATATATTATCTATAAGTATGAATTTACATACTTCAAAGTAAATTAATGCACAGTGAAATAGAGTAATTTATTGTTAAGTGTCACCTAAGAAATTAGCACTACAATGACGGCAGCACTGGAACAGAATTATCATTGTCATGGACAAAACACACAACAGTTGGAAAAACTGTGGTGCATTCAACTCCACACACACACACACACACACACACACACACACACACACACACACACACACACACACACACACACACACACACACACACACACACACGGCTGTGTCCTCCTGTGCCCTTATTCTAGTGAAACTAAAAGGTTTTTTTGTTGAGAATAATGAAGTGCTATATATGTACAAGCAAGAATAAAGGATATTTCTCCTTCAATGGCACGTTTTCTCACATTCCTGCTCAGCACACGGCATCAATAATCACATCCTATTCAACAACACTCTGACTTTCTTTCACGCACACACATTGATAGTTTCTCTTCTTTCTTCCTCCCCCATCCCGTGCCCTCCCCTCCCCTCCCCTCCCACCCAGGTCACAGAGATATAAACCAGAGCTACAGGGGACAACACCGCGTGCTGTGTGTCTGGAAACTCGGCTCATATGAATAAATACCGGCCCTATTGATTCACTGATTCAGACAGACAAACACTTCACTCTCTGGGGAAAAATGTTTCACTTTACAGATGCAATTTGTCATGAAAAGTACAGATGTTATTAAGATAGTCTAAGAAGTTTTAGGTATGTAGAGTGTGCTAAAACCTTCATCTGGCACTGCAGCAAACATCCCAGGTGTTTTGGATAGAGCTACAAGCATGTTCAGAGTATTTGTAAATAGTCACAGCAGTCTCATCATGCAGCGCTTACGTTTGTTGTACCGAGATTTGTATCCCCCCAAAAAAATGGTGTCTTTGATTTGTTTCTTCTGCACAAGAAAACTGCGATGGGCATGATAATGTGCAATAAAATCAGAATTTTCATGCAGATTTAGTCAACATTTTAATAAAATTTGATATGTTTTGCGGTTAAAAACAGACAACAAAAATGTGTCATGGCCTTGGTTTCCCACCAGTCTTTATGGGTCTAAAAATACATTTTCATTTTACAAATTTCCAGAGAATGAAAATAGGCTTCTTTGTCCTTTCTCTTCATTACTAAAGAACTCCCCTTTTTTTAGTTAGGTTCTGAAAAAGCAATGAAACAAGGACACACTGCCAGAGAAAAATATCTCTGAGGAATCAGATTTTGGCACAAAAACTGTAACTCTGAACTGTTTTGACATAAGCTTTAATCCTTGTTTAGAGTTCCAGATGTCCAATTAAACTTCTCTGGCTCTTCTCTGTTATGAATTCACAGAATCAAGCATCACTACTTAATAAATAATTATTTGAGAATCCCAACTGCAGGGTTACAGAGTGATGTCATTGTCAAATACATGAAAGAGCTTTTAAACTTAAAATGTTGTGGATTATAACCAACAACTGTTTGCCAGACATCTGTCATAGTTCCATGGTGGACGAGGAATCACAACACAGTTTTCCTACCACAAGGAGGTGGAACGTAGAAGCAGGAAGTTCATCTGTACCTTTTAAACTCTAAAACCTTGGATATACTGTACTATAACAGTAAACAGTATAACAGTAACACCTTTTTGTATTGGGAAGACTATGGCTGCCAGAAGAAAAACACTGTATATGAGGGAATATTAAGACAGGCATTTACAAGTGAACATATCAGATACAAATCAGTCTCTCAAACAGTTTGTTTGTACACACTTCTTATTTACACGTATGACTCTTCTGCAAAAAAAAGCTGGTCAAAGTCGTCCACTCGTGGGTCACTGCACTGCCTGCTCTGCCATTCCCTCTTCCCCTGCACAATAGCCAGCGCCACCTCCTGACTCCTCCGCAGGCAGACATCTGCATCCTCCTGACCCTGGGAGGAAAAGTAGTCTTTTACAGCCCGGGTGGCGGAGGGAGACAGGCAGAAGCGTGGTTTGGCGTGGTTGGGCTCCACCTCTGACACTCTCAGGCCGCCATCTTGGGGCTGACCTTTAGAAGTGCGAGGTCTGTCCAGGGTGAGGCTGGAGGAGGGGTTAGAGTTTGCAGTGACCTCGGAAGGTTCAGATGCTCTGCGAGGAAGAGTCCTCGGCCCTTTGTGTCCCTCCATGGCCGGAGTCAGAGGGTGGGACTTTTGCCTCTGGAGGACCAGAGTTGTGGCGTTCTGTCCATAGAAAACACCCTGTGGGGGCTGCATGCACTCATTTCTAGCCAGCCTCTGTGTGACCTCACTTCCTGTTTGTGGTTTGGGGCTGTTAGGGGAGGCTGGGACCGGGGGTCTGTAGGTGCGGGTCTGGTTGTTGAGCTGCCTCAGCTCTCTGACCGTCAGAGGTTTCTCTGTCCCCCTGTAGAAAGGAGAGCGGCTGTGCTGCAGCTGCAGCAGAGCCTGCTGGTAGGACGGAGGGCTGCTGGATCTCCGTTGGCAGTTTCGGTTCGTCACCATGGCCTCAGGGGCACCGACAGAGCAGCCATTACTGGTTGGGTGGATTTTCCCGTTTACCACAGGCAAGTCCTCCTCTGAGTGCCCATTATCAGCCTGCTTTAGTGACAGGCGGCGGCCCTTCTTGAGCCACATGTTAGGGTGGAGACCATGAGGGTGAGGGGGGGTTTCGCTGGTCCGAGGGACCTGGGTGGGCTGTGGCCAATGAGGCGGGACTTCCCTCTGAGGGGGTGAGTCCCTAGGTAACAGAGGAGCAGGCTCAGCCAATGAAATCACTCCATTGGTGGGGTAGTCAGTAGAGTACTGTGAGAAGGCGGAGTCTAAAGAGCTGAGGGAGGAGCCTGTGGGTGAGGTTGCGGGTGAAGACAGACTGGAACAGCTGGCATCCAGTCGTAACGGAGGCGGAGGGGCATGCTTCATCTTCCTCCGCCCGCCATTCTGGACTTTGGCTCCTCCCTTCTCACACCTATCCTCTTCCTCCTCCTTCAGCTGCAGCCCACTCAGCCCATGCTCCAGAAACACCTCATCCACCACCCTCTCCCCCTCCATGGCGGCATCATAGCTCGCCTTCCTAACTGGTAGGTGGTGGTTATTGGCGTGAACTGTCACTGTGCCCAAGGGTGGTGTGCTTGCCACGGCTAAAGCAGGCTCTGAACTCCTCCTCAGCCTCCTGGGACCCTGCGTCAGGCCGTTGGCCTGGCGGGTGCGAGGCTGTCGGACTGCAGGGCTGAACCTCCTGGGTCTGGCCAGCGGGGGGAGCTGCAGAATGAGATCGTTCTCAGGGTCAAGATCAGGGTCGCAATCACTGAGGGTGATAACGGAGTCACGGCTGCGGCTGTCCGGCTTGTCCTTGTTACGAAGGGGCAGCTGTTCCTGGAAGGGAGACTCAGGGTCGTCGTTCAGCTCGTTCTCCAGACTGTCGTAGGACGAGTCGTTCATCTGGAAGGACGACACATCTGAGAAGCGAGAGATGGAAAGGAGAGACAGAGAGAGTGATAGATGAGGAGGAAGATGAAGCAATGAAGGGCTTCGACTAAACAAGTGGTAAACTGTGGAATTATCAAATTAAGATCTAGAAAATTGAATCCATAAATACAGGAAAACACAATAATCTAGAAAACAAAATACACAGTCCTACTTTACCATTACATTTAATGGGACGGTAAAATAGTCCTCAAATTATACAGCTTTTGCAGACATCTCCTTTCATGCAAGTATCCTGCAATTTAGGGAATTTCCACCTACTAGCAACCAAAATTAGCAATCCAAGTTAAGGCAGAACCAAACTTCATTTATTTACACATCAACCTACACTAAAACAATGCAATTAAATCTGTGACTATGTCTCCCAGATTCTTCTGCTCTCTCCTGGTAGAAACGTTATCTAAAAAGTAAAAAAAAAAAATAAAGTGAGAGAGAGAGAAACTAAGCATTATGACTCCTGAAACGAACAAAAACGACGATTCACCGCTGGAGACGAGGAGAACAGAGGACAAAGTGTTGTCCTGCTGTGGGCTCCTTCACCTCTGGTGGTTATTTAAAGCATCCGGGAAGAAAGTTACTTTATGAATGAGGAGATTCAACGCGTTAATCAACACCGGTGACCCTGGCAATCACTGAAATGACTGCAGGTTGATCTGCTGACCCCAATCAACAGGCCTGAAAGAGCCTAGGTCATTTAATTACGTACGCACGCAGAATTACATTTTAAGGAATTGGTTCTTCTATTTGGAGTTTCGTCCTTGTTATGTACAATCTGACATTTCCAACTTATGCTCATGACATTGCAAGCTTTTAAAAATCAAAGCTCCAACTTTGTTTTTTGCTTTAGCTTGAAAACAATGATTTTGGACAAAAACTTTCTTGTCATGTTACTGACTCTGCCCTTCATAACCTTTCATCTCCACACAGAGCTGAATCAGAAATGTGACTTCTGCTGACTCTCAGTAATTACCTGATCCGTGGTCACTGCAGCTGCTCTTCTGGCTGAAGCTTCTGAACAGCGAGGTGACGTCTTCTCCCAGGACGCTGCTGCAGTTCTCTATGAGGAGGCGAATGAGCTCACACACCTGCAGGGAGAAACACCGCCTGGTTATAGCGCGAACACGTCGACTTTTCTTTGCTTTTGCTGCAGCTGCTGACTATTCATTTTCAGTGTTATACAGTTGGCTGAAGGTGTAATTCTGTTACTGTTTATGCAGAGCTTCATTTGCTGAAGCAGTGCCTCGAGGGAACCAGACAAAGTTTAGCAGTAATTCAGCAAACATGCAGTTTCCAAGTGTCTGTTTCCAACAGCATGTTGAGTAAAAATCACAAATTTGCTACACTCACACATAATGGAAATCAATATATTCACACTGCAGGGTGAAACTAGTATGTGGTCTCCTGTAATGTAGCTACTGCCTGCTTTGTTTTGTGAAATTATTGACCTAAATAACTGTGATATCAGCTCCAAACAGCTGTCCAGAGTTGTGTTTTTGTGTCCCATATTATCATTCTGAGAAAAGTTAGTGTTCGTTTGTTTGCGCTGAGGTCGACCTTCTAACTACACAAGTATTTGCATTCCACACTGACCGAGAAAACATCAAACTCCTTCTTCCTGGTCCTGGATAATATCCTGATAAAAATATATGACATCATGTATTGGCTTTGATTATTACTTGCTAAAATGTTTGTTGAATGACCAAGACAGAAATGTTGGGTGTTTTTCACAGCAACTTTTTATGTCTCCTAAGATATAATGCATATTAATATATTTGTCATCATATTTAGAAGATATTACCCCAAATCACAGCTAAAAATGCCATAGAGGGAATTACACATTTTGAGAATGGTCGGCTGTTTTCTTTAAGAGTCGGTTTGAGTGAAGTTTTGAAACATGCAGACTGTCTGTGTTTTATAGGCATAATCAGCCCAGTTGCAGTCTGTCTTCAAACAAGTCCCATTACTTGGCTGAAAACACCGCCTTTTAAACTAAACAGACACAATTTACTAAACGCATGTGACGTGCTATGACAAAAATAGTCGCCAGGGTCACTCAGAAACGTTGGAATCATATCCTCCCCAACTTGTGGAAAGTTTCCACTAAAATCTGTCTGTTGTGTTTATAAATTAGTTGTTTTTCCTGCCGTTGCTGCGTTCCTGCGACACTTTTTAGGGCCTCACTGTGTTTGTTTGTTGGGCCAGATGTTGTCTGTTCGTACATCTTACTGTATGGTGTCCATATGCGTTATATGACTCAATGTTCAGAAGAAGAGTCTGTCTGGTTAAACAGTGCACAACCAGGCTACTTTGTAAAGTACTTTATGTCTATTATCAAGTTATAAATGTGCAAAATAGCAAAATAGCCTCTGGAAGGAACTTGTTTAGGTGGAACGTGTACGTTCAAAAGTTGTTTTAGTTGTGTGAGAGAAAACTCAGATTGGACAGATAGTCTAGCTAGCTGTCTGGATTTACCCTGCAGAGATCTGAGGAGCAGTTATCTATAGTCCTCAGAAATCTACCGGAGTTTAAAATACCAACACTAAGGAAGCAAAAGCTGACGGACATTCGGCCGAAATGAAAGACATCCGGCGGAATTTCCAGCGGTACCTGAACAATCCTGGAAGTGGAACATTGTTGATACAGACTATTCTATACCTAACCTGCAGTGACAGATTGACTTACATAACAAGAAAATTAACGCACAAATGTCTCTCATCTGTCTGTGATCCTTCCTCATTGCCTCTAACATGGCAGACGCAGCGTCTAAAGTCTGCAGGTAGTTTACCTACAGTTGCTGAGTAATTGTATCTGCACATCTTTCTACATCATTTTCATAAACTCATCATCTGCCTTCATAAACCAATGGACAAAAACACTGGCATTTCAGTGATTGGCTTCCCAGAGGGTGAACGTACCCTGAGGTAGAAATATCTTTACCTTCAGATACTACTGTGACATCTGTCTGCTACTGTGTCAGTGATATTCCACTGTGTCATTCCTGACATCCATTTTAACTGTTAACTGGTACTGTAAGTATGTGTTTATTAACCACTGCATGAGATGAGCTCTTGTGACACATCCAGCAGAAATGTATTGTCAAATGTAATGTCAAACTATGTTAAATCCAGGACTTTTAGTACAGAAAGTCAGGGCTCCGATAATAGGCCTATGAAAATTAGCATTTCTTTTCCTGTTTTATTGACAATATTGTTGTTGTTTTTTACACCAATGGGGCTAAAATAAGCTGCGAATGGAAAATGCATATTGAATATGTTTTTAAAGTAGTACCTTCATACAGAAGGTCATTCTATTGAAATGCCTTATCACATTAATTACATGAATAATGATCAGATATAAACACTATCTCAATACCAACTCTTCACATACGGCAGCTTGGTCAGGACCCCTTGGCGTCCTTCACGTTTTTTTGACGCTCTGGGTAACAATTTGGTGTCACTTTTCAACGTGCAGAGTAGGGTTAGGTTAAGGCAACAAAACTACTTGGTTAGTTTTAGGAAAATATGGTTTGGGTTAGAATAAGTATGGTTGTTACGTAACTTACATACGTGATGTTAGTTAAGTTGTTACGTATTGTGAAGTTAAAATAGGTCGACTTTTGGCTTCACACGAGACATGGACAGTGATCTCCTGGGTGAAAGTCTCACCCACCCCGACCTCTATATGTCATCTCACTGTGCCACGATTGAGCATTTGAAAGCCTGGTGCGTCTCATACAAACGGGTGCCTACTGTGACGCTACCAGACGCTGAGGGGCCACAGGGTTGGGAGTGACAATGTGTTGTTTAGATAACATGCTTACTGCACAACTAATGATATCTCTCTCTGAAATGAAAGCCTTTTTACCTCTTCCTGTCCTTGTTCTCTCTAATGTTGTCATTACTTTCATTCTGTCCCCTCCTCCTATCTCTTTAGTTTCCCTTTCTACTGCCCTCTCTTGATTTTTTTACTTAAAGATCCGCTCTCTCTTTCATTCAGCCTCTCGGCCCTCCTTCAGTCCCTCATTTAGCATTCCTCACTGTCACTCAGAGAGGGCCTGCTACGTGATACAGAGCAGTTAGAAAAAACCTGTGGGCATCCAGGAGACATTCACCCATCCATCAACAGCCCATTAAGAACTGCCAATTCTTCTTTCTTTCTCATATTAAACTCTCTCTCAACTATTGTGTATATATAAAGAAATTCACAATTTGTCTGCAGTATGAAGGCAGGTTGAGAGTGGACTTTCAATGACTACCACAGTATACAATACCATTGCAGGATAGATGGAGAACATACTGTACACTACTGTATCTGCACATGTGCATGGGAGTGTGTGTGTGTGTGTGTGTGTGTGTGTGTGTGTGTGTGTGTGTGTGTGTGTGTGTGCATTAACAAATGTCACAGCTGTGTTAGTGGGTCATTTCTGAGTATTTCCGAGGTTATCAGTCAACACATACATCCAGCATGCTGCAAAGAAAAGTCTATCAAGCCGCCTGTGTGTCACTTCCCTGTTTTTTTTCCTCAACTGTGATGTGGAAAAGTCGCTGTATTTAAAAAACAAAACAAAGCAGAAGAACAGTAAAAGTTTGGTCCACCGTTCAAGAGCTAAGCTCAAGAGAAAAACAACATTCTTTTAAATTATTTGTTTCTCTGTTTCCATCTAAAGTAATACTCAAACTAAAGCTGTATTTACCTTCTAAACAGCTACATTCAGCCAAAAACATTTAAATAATATGCTGCATGAAAGAAGGAGGGAAACTGAATTGGCTAAAACTGAGCGTTCACGTGTCTCCAGACAAGGTTGGAAACTAGCTATTACACAGCCAGAAGCCCACGTTAGTTTGAATTGGCCCCCGGCTCTGACTGCAAGGAGGGAAATGTCGAAATCTCACTTTGTTATTTTTTTTTAAAGTCTTTTCCCAGAAAAAGGCCGCCTGCACACACAAACAAGCAGTGAGAGAGAGGGAAAGTGTTATCAGGGGAGTATGTGTGTAAGAGATACAGTATTTAGGCATTTGTGGGCATGCGTGTATGTGTGTGTGTGTGTGTGTGTGTGTGTGTGTGTGTGTGTGTGTGTGTGTGTGTGTGTGTGTGTGTGTGTGTGTGTGTGTGTGTGTGTGTGTGTGTGTGTGTGTGTGTGTGGAGAAAGAGAGGGGTGTTTCAGCAAGAGATTTTTCCGCTAAAACACACACTTGGCCTCAGGATTCTGTAGGAAATTCTTTGCATGTTTTCTCAATGAACCTCAACCACCCCAAGCACGCGAACGCGCACACACACACACACACACACACACACACACACACACACACACACACACACACACAAAGATAAGCAAACCAGCCACCCACAGCGATTGTATGTAACTCAAATACTGTAACTTTCCAAATAGACCACAATTCAAAAAGCTTGATATGCTTTGTATTAAGTGACTACATGGGCTCTGGTGGGCGAGGGGGCTTCCACTGTGGGCTCTGGCTGCAGCCACTGCTGTGGAATTAAGTTATTCTAGGTTAGCCTCGCTGGCCAAGATAGAGTGAAGCAATGTTGCTTCACTTTTGAGTAAACTTTAGATTCACAAAAATACAATAAAGAGACATTTTAACTCCAGAAAAAAGAGCTACTATTACACTGATTTCTGATTTTGCTGGCAGGTGCCTGTTATAATCAAATATCAGGACATCTCTGGGCATATTTCTGGTCAACAATTCTGCACACATTTTCAGATAAAAACGTAAGTCAAAGATTATTGTAAAATAGATGCAAGATATTAAATGAAATCAAAGCTAAATGCATGACTAGACCATTGTAATTTGGGAGAACTAACCCTTTAATGGTGGCCCTCATCACATAAGTGGTAAACTAGCTTGAGATATATATATATATATATATATATATACACATATATATATATATATATATATATATATATATATATGCTTGGAAGTAAGTCAGCATGAAACTGTGAATATTTGTTCTTATCCGTCAAGTCTCGGGGATTTCAAGCTCAGTAGAGTGTAAAAATGTTGTAATTTTAGCTCATGAGCGATCGTAGAGATGAAGTGATGGTGACTGAGCGTGTGTGTGAGACTGGTTGAATGTGTGTGTGTGTGTGTGTGTGTGTGTGTGTGTGTGTGTGTGAGAGTGTGTGTGTTACAGCTTTGTGTTAGTGGGTCAGCTCTTGCTCGGAGGACAACATTCACATTTGCAGGGAAACGGGTTTCAGGCTGAGATTGTGTGTGCATGCGAACATGTATGTGCACACACGGTACTTGTGTCAGTGGAATCTCAATTTCTTACCTGTCTGTCAAACTCTGTCTGTCT
Organism: Sander vitreus; assembly: GCF_031162955.1. Classification (NCBI taxonomy): domain Eukaryota; kingdom Metazoa; phylum Chordata; class Actinopteri; order Perciformes; family Percidae; genus Sander; species Sander vitreus. The sequence continues at coordinate 24,420,080 of NC_135865.1, forward strand.
GCTCACACAGGTTTCATACACAACAGCAGCACGTACACACTCATGCTGAGGCAGTTTGCTTCCATTATTCCATTGAAATGTTAAATTCCTCAGGGTGTGCACACTGTCTCAGCAAGCCTCTCTGACATACACACCCCTGTAGCAGCTCAGTTTATTGTGTATTGTTGTTCAATTTAACATTTTGGGATATACACTTGTTCTTTTTCTTTTCTTGCTAAGTATTAGATGAGAAGCTTGATACCACTCTCATGTCTCTACGTTTAATATGTTGTTTAGCTTAGCTTAGCTTAGCTTAGCGCAAAGACTGGAAACGGGGAAAAAGCTAGCATGGCTCTGTCCTAAGGTAACTAAATCTGCCTGCCAGCATCCTTAAAGCTCACCAATTTTCATAAAAAATGTATGACATTTTTTTGTGGTTTTACAAGGTATGTGTGGTCATGTGTGGGACTATTTCTCTCCTTGTTGGCAACTATTTTGATAAAGGATTAATCATTTCAGTCATTTTTCAAGCAAAAATGCCAAATATTCTCTTGTTTCAGCTTCTCAAATATCAGGATTTGCTGCTTTTGCTTCTTCCTCAAATATAATAGTAAATTAAATATAACATTAGATTCTGGACTGTTGGTCAGACAAAGAAAACCAATTAAACACATCATGGGCCCAAAAGTTGTGAAGGCCATTTTTCACTCAGCAAGACAGCAAATCATCATATTTCATCATCATAATCATATTTCCCAAAATTTCCCAAAACACTGTCAAATTGTGTGTCTGTGCGTTCCTCCTCACCTTTTTGGTGCCCTCCCCCTCCATCTCTGGGGTGCTTGGTGCTGGAGCCCACAGCATGCTGGGAGCGATGCAGACGGACAGGTTGAAGGCGTTCATCTGGTTGTCGTGGGCGTTGCCTCGGATACAGTGCAGCACGGCAATCACATGTCGCAGTAGAAGCAGGTTCTCACTGGGCAGGAGGTGGAGCAACCTGACAGAGAGAGAGTTACATAGAGATAACAGGAAGGAAGGATGGTAGGAGATGGACATCATGTCAATTACATGACTACAGGGATTATAAAAACATCCTAAAACACTTGTTCCTAGTTCTCACAGTCTGTGTGTCCTGTCATGTTTCCTAAAGTCCACAGGAATTTCTCCACCAACATTTTCATGTTACTTGTTTTTTATTTTCCTAAGCAAAAGGAATTTAGTTTGTTGTTTCTGGAACTGAAGCAATGTCCTCTCTGTGTCTTTCTTTCACTCTCTAGACATAAACATTGTGTATTAAAGGAAAAGTGTCACAGTAAGGTATTGGGCTACCATAAGCATACAGAACACTCATTTATTCATGTATTGCCTTAAATATGTCACCTATCTGTATAACAAACGTCTGTATGACTTGTTGTATCTGTGTGTGCTTGTTAGAAAGAGACAGACAGTAACATGTTGTATATTATTACTTAGTAATAAAGTACTAGCAGCAGCACTTTGGCATAAATGTGATGTATTTTAGGATTTGAAGAGAAAGATCGTACCTCTGGACAGCTTGCATCCACTCCTCCCCTCCCTCCCCTTCCATCACATCCATCCACTGCTCATACAGATCCACACACAGCATACTGCCCGGGATATTTCGCAGGAAGTCCTAGATGCAAAATACGAAAAGAGATCTTGAGCTCAATTATCAAGAAATTAGTTAATCATTTAGTCTATAAAATGCAGAAAAAATAATGCCAAATTCCAATCATGCACAACACACACTCCCATCTTGCATTTGAGAAGCTGTATTTAGCAAATGTTTTGTATATTAACTTTAAAACAAAATGAAAAACTCCTGCACACTGCTGGTTTATTTCATCTTGAACAGATGCAACATTTCTGTCTAAATTACTTTCATCAGGTACATGAATCAGAGTACCACAGAAATTAGGTAATCTGGTGAATGACACCTTGTGGAATTAACAGAAATAGCCATCAAGGTAATAAGGTCAAAAAGTAAAATATCACAGTGACAAAAGCATACAAAGAGACAAAGAGCTAATACGAGAAAATAGGGCTGCACGATATATTGTTGTTTTATCTTCATCGCAATATCAACTGGCGCAATATACATATTTGTTCACATACAATAAAAACATTTGTTCAATAAAAGAATGTTAGAAATTATTTTGCTTTTATTTGTTTTAAATTCAACAACAAATTGGTTGTATTATAGAAGAATACTGAAAGCAACAGAAAGGCAGAACTGTGTGCCCTTTAATATCTGTGTATTTATCGCCACGAATATCGTTATCGTGATATTCAACAATGTTGTCGCATATCCCATATTTTCCTCATATCGTGCAGCCCTGAGAGAAAAGATACAGTACATCCTGAATGGGAATTGGAATTGTGTTATGGGTATAACACATTAGCATCCCTTCAACAACATTATTATAACCCATAGGCTATAGCCCAATCCTGTGTAAAATAATTTGAAAAAGACTACATAAAGTCCATTATTCATTATTGTAGGAATGCATCCAATGCTGTAGTTTTACATGAGAAACAAGTTAAACACTTAAGTTATTATTAAATTAGCATCAAGTAGCATTAGGCAATGGACTAATTTATTAACAACATTGTTTTTTTTTCCTCAGGTGAGGCACAATCCTTGTCCGTTGTGCAGAAAACAGGTAAAACACAACATAGAAGGGAGATGAATCAGCTCTGTAGAAAACCCCAAAGCCCCTCAGCTGCTCCCTGGATGCCCATCGCTGTGGTGGCTGTATGGCCTGGAGCTAAACAATGCAGCACCTTGTATGTGTGACTGGCAGCCTGCCTGGCTGTGCAGAGACAGATTATCCTGTCTGGATTTATGTGACTTTGGAAGCACATCAGTCGCTCCTGCTTTCTGTTGTCTGGTTCAAACCAGTGTGGCGGGCCAGAGCTGTGTGTGGCTGAGAGCGTGTGAGTTACCTTGAGGACAGCAGCGATGACGAACACAGACTGGTGTGTGATCTCCGGGTCCTCAGTTCCACTGTCCAGTCTGTCCCGAAGCTCCCGGCAAGCTTTGGCCCCAGCTGACCGCCTGAAGATGCCCCTGGTATACGGCCCCTCCAGGTACAGGAACACCAACATGTCCTGGAGGGAACACATTATTCTTTTTATTAATATTCAGAATGGAACAGAGAAACATTTTTAACACAACAGAGAAATTAGCAGTTTTGTATTGCAGACAGAACTAAGAAGCATAAAATGCTTTTTGCCCATAAAAGCAGAAAGCATTAACATTTGACACCAAAGCACTTTTGCTCAGAAAGTCCATAATGTTTTAAACCAAAGGAAATCAAGGGATTTCTGGATTAGGTGAATTTAGCTTTCTCAATACCTGCTGTTTGTTTGTGATCCACCACTTCCTAGAAACTGAATTTCAATTATGCAAATATGATGAATCAGAGTTATTTTTCGGCAACCTCAAATGGGCTTTCATTATTAACAAAGAGAAGAGGAACTTGAGGACACCACACTGACTCACTGAACAGTTTTCTGTTGCACGACTAAACTTTTGAACGTACACGTTCCACTTCCTTCCCGAGGCTATTTTGCAGAGGCGCCGTCATTGTATCCGGAGCTTAGCGCGGCCTTAAGACGATTGTGATTGGTTTAAAGAAATGCCAATAAACCAGAGCACGTTTTTCTCCCATCCCAGAATGCTGTGTGGACTAGCCAGACCCTCCTCCGCAGCGCTGTGGAGGAAGGTCTGGCAATGACTAGTCTAGTCGAGACTAGTTAGAACAAAACTAGCAAATTAAATTGTCAATGTAGATCCAGTGTGGCCTTCTTAAAAGGGTTCTGTGGAGCACCATATGTAACAGTAAGTAGTGAATCTACTAACCCATACCACTACATCTCCCTTTCCCCAAATACACTGTGACCCCTCCAGACGGGGCCCTGACCCCTCTTGCTGGCCTACGTGACCTCCGCTCGTCTCACCATGACAGGCTTGGGCAGACCGTGGTCCGGAGAGCAGACGGAGCTCAGGGGTCGTCCGAACAGCCGTCCCTGAGTAGGGGACAGCGAGGTCGGGGACAGGGGCAGACCGTCCAGCTGTGTGTTGGAGCCTCTCCAGAAAGGCCAGTTGATCAGAGACCTCTTCCTCTTAAAAGACTTCTGCTGACCAGGCTCTGTGAGGAGAAAGAAGGGGAAGAGGTGAGCTGTGGTTTCAGATATAATCAAACTGCTGTTGCTTGAGTAATGCATGTTATGTAAAGCCACTGGAGTGCATGGCCAGCAATGCTTGATGATTCACCCAACTAACTAAGTCACTGTTTTGCAATATTTATAGTACACAGTACAGTAGGTTGTGAATTGTTTAGCATTTAGCCAAAAAGTCCCAGATGTTGGACTTTTTCAGCATGCACATAAATGCTTCTTCTATCCGAATATTTACACCCTAAAAAGGTTAGGTGAGAAAAAGAGGTACACTGTTCAAGAGAGAGACACCAATAAGACAGTACCTGAAAGAACCATTGACTCAGTGTTTGAGGGAAATATACGTGGACATGCCCTCACACTCGACAGCACCATTTAATTTGAGATGTGTGTGTGTGTGTGTGTGTGTGTGTGTGTAGGTGTCTGTGTTTATTCATGCGTGTGCTTTTGTGTGTGTGAAAGCCTATATGCATGTATAGAGCTCTGTTTGCCTCTGCAGGCTTGTGACTTTGTGTTCCTTGTTGAGCATTCTCTCAGCGGTGCCAAGTCACAATGTCTACCTGTGTTGTTTGGGTTGGAGTGTCTGTCTGCAGTTCTGTCTCTTCACTACATGTTCTCTATGACATAACAGCTCAGCATGTTTCTGCAGTTATGAAACTGCATACTGGGTGTGCACTGAGGTGCATGTTAACGAGAATGTACAGCAAACATTTACTAATCTCTATGCTAAATGACACATGTAGCAAAACATGATTCAAACCTGTGTTGCCTTCATGGGACATAGAAAATACGCAACCAAATCTAAATATCAAATATTTGCTGGTTCAATGTCTGAAATTTGATAAATTGCTGCTTTTCTCTCAATATAAGCACTGTGAAAATGTTTATAAAAGCTGCAGAAAATCTTTTAAAGGGTAATGCGGTGAAATTTAATTGTAGCAACTTCTTCGACACCAGAAGTCTAGAAACGATAACGCTTATGTAATAAAGCTATTGTGACTTGTATCGAAGGGCAGGACTCTTCTGACAAACGAAAGATTCTTTCAGTGGTTGGAGGACCCACAAAATAAATGTGGCATACCTCACATAGAATTCATTATTTAACGATCTGCCGTGGCACCATGCCCAAATACACTCTGAAACAAAGTTCAACAGTAATTAATAAACAGAAATGCTGGCCTGCTCTGGCACTTCTCAGCAGGCCTCGCCATCATCGAAAAAAACATGACCTCGCTGTAAATCAGGCGTTACATCATTACAGCTTTCTAGTCACGTAACAGTTTTTTTTGGGGGGGGAGGGGACGAGGAAATAGACTATTTGCCGGCTGGGTGGGCAGCATCTATCATCCTATAATCTACTGCTATCAGTTTTGTAACGATCATAAGCATTTTATAGAAGGCACTGATCAACACTGTCATGAAGATAGAGATGCCAGATCAGAAAATGTTGTTTTGGAAGGACAGTTAGTTCCCTTCTTTTTTTATTTTTAAAACATCACCCCATAAATAAACCAACTTTGTTAGATTCTTCAAGATTAGCCTCCCTTAATAAATCAACACCGCAGTGGAGCATCTGGCTGTCTGATGGTGTATTTTTGTGAACGATGTGGCTTATATTGGTGGTCTAGCGCTGAGACAGGCAGACTTTTGGCCACTGACAAGCTAACATTATAGCAAATACTCTGGGAACAGGTTGGACCTCTTCCAGTGGGAGAGTGGACGCCATCTTTGCTTTGAATTTCTAGCATAATTATGGTTTGTGAGTTGGACTGGATATCCATATTCAATGTTTTTTGGTACCGGCTGAAATGTGTCCATACAGTAGCTCACATTGACAACTGTCAATGTAATTCAATTGTCATGTTTTATATTGGAAAAAAAAAATTTTATGCAAAGTTCTTGCACGGCTGCTTGTGGTTAAACAATATTCAAGAATATCTTTTTGTGTGGCCGGTTTAGCTCAGTTGGTAGAGCAGGCGCACATATATAGAGGTTCACTCCTCGATGCAGCGGCCAAGGGTTGGACTCCGACCTGCAGCCCTTTGCTGCATGTCATTCCTCATCTTTCTCCCCTTTCATGTCTTCATCTGTCCTGTGGAAATAAAGGCCTAAAATGCCCCAAAAAAATAATCTTAAGAAAAAAAAAGAATATCTTTTTGTTATTGTATTATGTGTGCCGTCATTTTATTTATTCATGTTTCCCATTAACAGTTTTTCAATAAAGCATCTTTGGCCAAAATTCAGTCAGAGCTTGAATGTTAGAAAAGTTTTTGTTGGGGCCTCGGGTCGCCTAAAATCTGCCACAAATGTGTATTTCAAAGATATGTACTGTATCAGCCAGTCAGTCTGTCAGAAAGGGACATTTACTCTTTACACTGTTTGAGAATAAATGCCTGAGAAGGGGCTTCTGCCATGGCTTCCCCTGCACACAACTTTGTTAGCTTTCGGGGTGGGTGTGAACGCCTCTATGGCGGTGAGGATGGTATGGAGCGACTATGTAAGATGTTGTTATGTTTGAGGCAAAGGAATCTGAGGCAAAGCTTGTGGTTGGCAAACTGCAGCCTCCTTGACTGGAAAACACACACTTTTCTCCTCAACTTGTTTTGCTCTAAACCTTTTTTCCATCCTGGTCCCTGAATCCCCATTACTCATTCTCGTTGTCCACTGTCCTCTTGTTTTTCCTTTCTCCTCCTCATCATTTTTCTGTGCCTCCCATTTTTGTGGTCCCCTTTTGCTTCTCTCCCTCTGTAAATTCTTCTCCCTCTATCTCTCACAGACTGTTGTTTCTTTTTCCTTCACCTCCGCTGGCCTTCAGACTTTCTCAATAGCTGTGTCATCTCTTTTCACTTTCCATCTTCCTATTCTCACACTAATCTGTCCCTTCTGGGGTTTCTTCCTCTTTGTCCATCTGATGTTTTTCTTATTCTGACACTGCGTCTCTCCTAACCCCTGCTGTAACCCCTTGTCCACTAAAATCTCCTTTCCCACCGTTCTCTTTGACTCCTTTTCTTCTTCACCTACTGATTCATCCTCACAGCTAAGTGTCAAGAGTGAAATGGTTTATGTAAGTGAAACAAATTCTAAGGAAGTACTTTCTGTTCTGCATTAATATTTCTGTATGCTCGTATTTCTTCTTGTGGTTTCATACAGAATTAAATTTATGGACGGATTCTTGTCACTGACCGACCATCTACTTGGAAACCTCAACTGCTATGCTGATGAAAAAAAACTTGATATTTTTCACAGCTCTTTTTCACAACATATACTTTCACTGTTGACAGTGGTTATGCCTATTTTCTTGCAGCAGGTTTAAATCCAAACGCTGAACTTTTAACACTTAACATAAACTCTGATTTTTAAAGGTTTGTTTACTAATTAGCTTTTGGAACACATTGAGGCTGCAATGTTCCCACAAGAAAATGTTTTTTATTCACAATAGACTAAAAAAAATAACAGCATGATGGCTTAACTAGGCCAGACTTTTATGTTAGACAAATGAAGAAAGCAAAACGCCATATTTGCCTTAAACATTTCTGTTGTCTCACATGACACATCACTGTTGTTTCGACTCTTTCTCCCTTTGATTACGTCAGATAGTCCAAGCTCAAAGTGTTTTCACAACCGTTACGCAGTTATTTGAAACCGCTTCTGAAATAGTTTTTTTGTGTTCTGAAAAATGTCTCATTTGACCTCATGAAAAGGGTCTGACCTCCAGAATGAGAACGATAGTCCTGACCAGCTGTCTTACCTATAAGTGGAGTCTGTCCCGGGGCAATCTTGCTGGGTTTGAGGATAAACTGGCACTGGGTGTCTGGGGGGAGACACTGGTCCAGCAGCAGCACCCCTGGACAGTCTGTGGGACTCGTTGGATCCCTCCCTGCTCCTCCTCCCAGTCCTCCACCACTGCTCCCACCATCCCGTATGTGGCTCATCTTAATGCTGAAGGGAAACTCGTGGCCTGAATGAGAGGTCAGGGTCCAGAGGTTAGAGTTCATAGGTCTGGTATGTGCAATCTGTGCATGTGACGTGGAGTTAAATATGGCAAATATGACATACATTAGGGCAGAACTTGTGCCATGCTGCAATGAATCAATGGTCTGGAGTTGAGATGTTGAGTGTGAACTACAGAACAAAAGATTATGGTAACAGAATGTCACGGAAATACCACTGTGACACAAAACTAACTAAAATGCTCCCAGATGTTGAGTTTTTGGTGTTCTGCTGATGCAGTAGTGGCCCCCGCTGTGGGTATTCTTTGCATTGGTACTGCCTGGCTTTCCACAAATTTCTTCATCGGAGGGATGAGAAAGTATGTTTTCATTTAACTTTATGAATTTATGAAAGATGCAATTGTCAGCATTCATATAGATTTTTAAGAATTTACAGTTTCATTGTAAACTCATCCCACGCCACTGGAGGTGAAGAATCTTTCTTACAAGCATCTTAAAAGGAAAAAATGTAAAGGCTAAAGGGAAAAGAGTATTTTTTGTTCTTTTTAAATGGACAACTTTAAACTTTTTTTCAGATGGTGTGACAGGTTGGCTTACCAATGAGAGGGTATGGAGGGTCATCCTTACTGGAGTTCACCCACAACCTGTGGTCTTTAACGCAGCCCTGGACAGAGAAAACGAGAATGGTCACAATTCCAAAAAATAAATAATAATATTACGTATCTGTTGGAAAAGTCTAAATAATGTGGTAATATTTGGTTTGGACAGTCTAATATTGTAATGTTTAACAAACCTTATTTCTATGTAGCATGGCTATTTTTAACCTCACATCAAAGTATAGTCACTGGACATCGAGTTGAGTATCAACAGTGGTCTTTGGTTACTCACCGTTATGCCAAACTGCAGTAGAGCCATGCGGATGACATCAGTGGTGCTGTCAGTGTTGCTGACCACAAGTGTCTTGGCCTGGTGGAAACATTATAGAAACATTATGGAAATATCTAGTTGTCTGTGTCACATAAATGAGAGCACCACCAGTGATGTCATTAATTACCCACTTAAAGACAGACTAGGCAAATCAAACAATATTCATTTTTGTGCTGATCAGCAATACAAATCACGGAGGAAAGAAGAGAATCTTACATATGCACAGTTTCCAATATCTTTTGCAAATATCTTCAGAGGAATGGTCTTGGGGTCATCCTTCTCTTTTCCCTCAATTATCCGACTGTGTGCAGGGGGAAAACAAAGATCAGTGTTGTGATGAAAATAACATTTGAATATAAGTACATATATCCAGCACTGTGATATGAGAGACTAACATTTTGAGTTAATGGATGTACTATTTACACTGTGATCACTCTTATTCATGATGAGCTAGCTTCTATTTAATCCCTTCTGCTTCATCCATATCAAATCTTTCCTGCCCCCGTAGCCAAACCAAACATTTACCTTTTGATGAGTGCCAACCACTTGTTCTTGTCCTCCTCAGAGCTGAAGAGGAGTAAAGAGAGTGATAAAACACAATCAGAGTAAATCATGTTAAAAGCAACTGTCTGTTTTGCTCCATTACGTAACTCCCGCTTTAAACCGCAGACTTCACCCTCAGCTATGGCTGGATTCGATGCAAAATGTAATTAGTGTGTGTGTGTGTGTGTGTGAATGAGTATGAATGTGTGTATGCCATGTATTTGTATGTGTTGGTGCCTGTTGTGCGTGTGTGGTGATCTACTCTGGTCTTACTGCGGTAGGTTTGAGTGGCTTTATGACTGGGAACCGTCTTCGTATTTAAGAGTTTAGCAATGCTGTGGTTGTGAGTTCCCTTATATGATGTGCATTTGCAGGCATTTTTGAAAAGTGCTTGGCATAAATAACTGTCATGCATTGCAAGTAGACATACTGAATTAAGTTCTATACAGTAAAAGGAAACTGAGTTACATTGAATCTTAGAAAACAAAAGTTAAGGCATTTCTCACTTTGAGTGTTAACACCTTTCTAATGTAGTGTGTGTGTGTGTGTGTGTGTGTGTGTGTGTGTGTGTGTGTGTGTGTGTGTGTGTGTGTGTGTGTGTGTGTGTTACCTAAAGGTGGCCACATAGTTGCAGGAGGGCCAGCCCATGACGAAGCTCCTCTCTGGGTTGGTGCTTCCCTCACACACCTCCTCAATGCAGCTGGCTGTCCACATTTCACACACTCGGACTTGGGCCTTCACTTTGAAGTGAGTGGGAGACCTTCAGAAGACACAGTGTGCTCCATTAAACTAGGCTAGGGCTCCAACTACAGTAACAACTATTTTCATTATCAGTTAATCTGTCTCTGTCTGTAACATCTAAGGAAATTGTGTTCTATTTCATAAATGACTCAAATGATTAATCATTATCAAAATAGTTGTAGATTATTAATATTTTGACCAACTAATCAATCAAATAGTATGTATTTAGGAGAAATATTTGCAAGAGAGAAACCCCAGAAGATTTCCTTTGTAAAATATTGCAACCCAAAAGTCCCTTATGAAGGGGTTCCACAAGGAATGAACCGGGATCCTCTGCCGTTGCAATATAACTTTTAATTTTCTTCACAGAACATTTTTCCAAAAACCTCTAACATATGGCAGTCCTTCAAAGAATGCTTTATATAGCATAGAATTATTAAAAGATAAAGCTATTTTCAGCATTTTAAGACAGGCATCCTCAGTAGACATGTATTTATCCACCATCTGAGATTATAGAGGGAAAAAGTCCAAATGCACACATGTGGCATACACACATATTCTCCCTGCTATTACACAGAAAGAAAGGCACACAAACGAACAGACACATCAATTAACTTCTTCTCCCTCTCTTGCTCAAACACACACATACCAACACACATTCCTCAAACTCACCCTGTGTTCAACCACAATGTAATGGCCAATTATAGCGAATACTCTCTGTGCTGGAAGGGTCAGCTCCACCCACTGGCTCAAGACTCCTAGGACAGACCACAGAGGTCCTGCTGTGTCTACATTGAGGTGTGTGTGTGTGTGTGTGTGTGTGTGTGTGTGTGTGTGTGTGTGTGTGTGTGTGTGTGTACATTAAGTATAGGTACACAGAGCAGAAGTCTGTTTCCTTCTCTACACGTCTATGCATTTATACGCATGCGTTAGTGCATGTATGTGGACTTCAAAAACTTAAATGTGCTCTTTAAGATTCTATTTTTGAACATTTGTGTGTGGTAGTTTGTGGGTAGGGAGGCCCATACTGTAGGCCTGAGGCAGGCCAGTGTGGCTTTGATCTGAGCCAGGCTTCATATGGATTTAATTGGCTGGGAAATAATTATATACTGGGGAGAAAATGAGACAAGGAGAAGTAAAAGTAGCAGGAGAGTAAGGGAATGAGAATTTAGGTAAAGATAGTAGAAGAATGTAACTTCATCCTTGACAAATTGTTTTGCTATCCGTCTTAGAGAACCAACTACATGAATTATTTTTTTTTTTCTCAAATTTGTTTCACTCTATTTTTTCCTGTTTATGTCTCCCTGTCTCCATTTTTCCATGCCCGTCTCACTCACACAACCACATAAACATAGACTCCTTCATCCTCTCTGTCATTTCACAAGACACACAGAAGGAAAATTACTTGGCCTTGGCGACGAGCAGCGCGTCGGTGAAGAGGAAGAGGTGTCTCTCCTGGGTCTGCAGGCCCATCTTTAGCTGCGTTTGGGCATGACCCAGGAATAGGCGGCGTGGACACTCAGCCAGGAAGGCCTGGACCAGGGAACAGGACCCTGGGCTGACTAGCGTCAGGCAGCTTTCCCTGGGGGAGCGACAACGGATAAAACACACTATTAGACACAAAGGGGAAAGTCTGGATGTGTTTGGTGTTTGTTAACCTGAGCATTGGATGTGGCTGGGCTCAAATTCATGTCAAGTCAGGTCAATTTTATCTATACTGCCCAGTATCACAAATTTGCCACAAGGGGCTTTAACATCAACACACAGAAGGGGGAGAAAGCGACAAGGACAACATGCACACAGGGTGGGGTGGGGGGGAAGAGGAGACAGAGCGAGAGAGAGAGAGAGAGAGAGAGAGAGAGAGAGAGAGAAAGAGAGAGAGACAGAGAGAGACAGAGAGAGAGAGAGAACATCTGGAATGAGGCACCAACAGCCAGGAGAGAGAGAGAGAGAGAGAGAGAGAGAGAGAGAGAGAGAGAGAGGTCCCAGGACGGCCGATGGTCAAACTATCTTTTCCTCCCTCCACAATTACTGCAAAATTGCCATTGAGCAAGGCACTGATTCACCACTAAATATTACAATGGAGCCGCTTACTGACCATCAGAAGAAGACAGAAGAAGATATGTGCAGCTCCTTTAAGTAAATGTGCAGAACTGTGTAAAATGCAACATGCCATCACTAAAGCATGCTCAATAGGTGGCAACATGTGAGGAAATGAGCTAAATAGCAGTAAACATTAAATAATCAAATTAAATAATTATTAAATGGCTGCAGGCCAAAAGTAAGACGCTGAATCTAACGAGGTATAGTTGTCTGCTAAACCTAAATAACCTTGAACATCTTGTATTTAGATGGCTTTATTTATTCCAGTGTTTTTACTGTGCTGTATTAGCACCTTGGGATTTTCCAAACTCCTCCAGAGTGTAGAATAATGATGCAGCAGCAAGCATGTAACATGACGCCCATGTTGTGGTGAACCAAACTTGGAAAAGGCTGTAAAAAGGCTCAAATGTCCAAATTGCTTGTGCAGCGTAATTAAAGCCCTAAAGCAAAATATTTACCTCGTTATTTCCTGTATTTCTTTAACTGATTCCTCACAGTTGGAACCACACACATAATCAAGCATTATGAGTAAAATTGGACTTTTGGAGCGGCACTACAATCGTTTGGCTATAAATGTGTCATTATTTGCATGTTTCGGAGCTGCACAAAGATGGCTCTGTTAACTTAATTAGCCACAAAAAGCTGTGATGGAGCTACAGGAGCTCCTGCCAGCGTCAATGGAACTTCTACTAGTACGTTTGAGATAAATAGTGAATAACTGCCACTTAATTTCGCAATGAACTGTTTATTCAAAAACCTTGTTTGTGTTGTTTTGATATATTGTCTTGTCAGTTTCTTTTGTTTCCTCTTTTTCTTTTTTCCTTTCTGAAAAGGAGATAAAAATACTTCCTTGTTTTGGTTGCTACTGACAGAAATATTCATTTTAATTACAATTGTCTATCTTGTTTCCATGCTGTCAATATGTGCCACTGATGGACCGATGTAAACAGAGGGGAATTTTTGAAGGAAGAGGAAATAGTTTGAGGCCTCCATCCTTTCCTGTTTACACTTCAATACCAGATAAAAGACTTAAATCTCCACTAACACGCACACATACACATTTTTATCTCTGTCTCTACCTTTCTGTGTCTCTTTCATGTACACAAACATGCACACACTTTTCTGCTGTCTCATGCATGTACACACCCACCTCTTAACCGAGTTTCTATTTTTCATTCCTTCTCTTACACATGCACATCCTTGATACCCACGAGGACAAACACAATGCGGTCGCTAACCTTCGACAAAGTGCCCCATAGCTGTCCCAAGTCTTGCTGGGAAGACAGAAAAGCTTGGATTCTTTCATTCATCACCGCCCTTTCAGCTACGTTGCGTAAGTCATTGGTTACGTAATTAATTAACGAAGAACAGACGACTACGCTGGAGTGCTTCCCTTTTTTGTCTGTCTTTGTGTGCCATCCAAAAATAAATCAAAAGGGGGCTGAGAGAATTCTATTTAAAAACGATGAATGTAGCCAATTAAGCGTTGATGCTCGATGGGACACATCGCCCTGCAAGACCGGGAGATGAAAACTAATTGAAAAGAGTAAGAAACGGGTGAAGGATAGGGAAATATGTCCCATTCTTTATCTTACTGTATACAAGACACCATGTTGCTATAACAATTGCAGAAGCAACAGTTGCAAAATAATCAGCCATTATTCCTGGAAGAAAGAAAATACTTTCCATGTGGTATACTTTGAAAACATTTACATAACTCATGCACCCTTCTCCTGCTACACATTAAGCATTTCTTTCTTTCTTTGTCGGGAAGTAGCAATAACATGTAAATCTTCATTTTTGGTGTCAACTTCTTCAGCAGTGTCATTCTGTGACAAGCCTCTATACTTTTCCCCTTTCCCTTTGTCCAAAATTCTACAAAGAAGTCCATAAAGTTCAAAATGAGTCGTCTCTGTATAATATATAATATGTGACTCATACTAAGCACCAAAGCTCAGCGTCTACTGGATCTCTCAACATGGCAGTAACTGCTCTCTTAATGTCACGCCACATGCCACTGCAGGAGGACAGCACAGGGGTAAAGAAGCATAGCAGAGGGACGTTGGGAGGATTCTCAGGTTCCTTGATTAAGTTGCACTGGGATAAAAGTCTAAAAAATTCTCATTGAGTTTATAAACACATCCTCCTTTGTTCATATTGTCCTTGCAGATCCTGGAAATGTCAGAAGAGCCCACACCCGCACACACTAATACAAATGGACAAAACTTCTTGTAAGGCCCCTTTTCACATCTTCCGTATTCACCACACATGCCTCCCTCCTGAATGTAGGATTGACAGCTGAGCCAGCCATCCTTTGAATCTGACGGATGAGCAGCTAATGGCTCCATTGTACATCATGTGATGTTGATAAATTGAATGCTCTGCCTGCCCGCATACATGGCCACCATTGTTGAGGCACAGCACCGAGTTGGGAGAACTGTTGACTTTTTGGAACACAATAAGGGGCCAGTGTACAATGAACCACACAACACAGCATACTAATGTCCTAGCATGTATAATTAAACAGCTCCGGGCACGATTTGTATATAAAAGGCTGATCATATCAGCATTAATCACAAAGTAGGTCATTTACAAGTTATTTGATTTATATAGCCTAAAATCAAAAATGTGTCCAAAAGGGCTCTCTATCCTTCGACCCTCAATTAGGAGTAGAACCACAATTTAGAAGAACTAAAATATAAGTTCCTCAAAGAGGTAGAGCTAGAGACTAACAATTAGAACATTAGAAAATACAACCAATGGTATATAGAATCAAGGGCATAGGTTTGGTTTCGGAAATTATGGCAAAAGTAACACAACTTCAAAAGTTTCAAGTTGGATAACAAAGAAAAGAGTTTTCTCTTCACTGAGTAAAACTGTCCAAATGAAACTTCAGCAAGAAAAACAGAAGTGGAAGTGGACTCGTCAGCAGTGAGCTGCAGCGTTCATGTGGGCCGACATGCCTCCTGTCGTTGCGTTGTTTTGCAGCAAACATCTGATACACTGAGTACTTAAATCATGGAGGCTGGGACGGGAAAGATAAATAAAGTCTTAGTCATGATGACATGACGAAAACCATAACTGACCTGAAACACACAAGCAGCACCTGTAAATACACACCCAGGAGGACAACAGCTGGAAAAACAGCTGCAACTTTCTCTTTCTCCTCTCTCTCTGATTTTTGTCTTTCCCTCTCACCCTTTTTTCTTCTGTTTTTATGTATATATATCAATACCTTAATTAACCCAAATAGCTTAATTAATGGCCTAATCAGTATATATTGAATTTATTACATCACCTCAGCTGTCAATTGTTCTACCCTGACCAAGCAGACTGACTCCCTGAGGGCAGCAATGACACACTCTTATATAAGTGTCAATCTGCTCAGCTTTGTGACAGTGATTTATTGTAGATGTGTGTGTGTGTGTGTGTGTGTGTGTGTGTGTGTGTGTGTGTGTGTGTGTGTGTGTGTGTGTGTGAAAAGTGTTTTCAGAATAATTTGTGGTTTAATGTGTTTCTGCATGAGGAGGGTTACATCACCAGTAGTTTGACCTCTTTCTCTCAGATAAAAGCAGTCCAGACAAGCCTCAATTGATGGCTCAGTGTATGTGTGTCAGTGAGAGAAAAAGAGACTGTTATAACAGTCAGATTAAAGATGTCATTTTGCAAAGACACACATCAGTCCGTACCATCTCCTAAATCCACAGTGGTGGCTTTTGTTCATTGCTGCAACAAAACTGCAGTAAAGATGACAATAAAGACATTGCACAATACATTCCTAAATTACACTCCTAATTATAACTAACTGAATATGTTTGTATTTGTATATGTGTTCTTGGAAAGGATAAAAAATGATGGATCATGGCCCGTTCTTCATTTGACATGAGCCTGTATTTATCTGTTATGCAGGTGCTAGTTGCTACTGGAAATAAAGTTTATGAGTGGAGTTTGTGGAAAACCAGAACAAGCTAAATCATTTTAAATTACACGCATAAGTTATTTTATGGAAAATCCAAAGAAGATGCCATTGTCCTGCCCACGAAGCAAGAAACTAGCTACCTAGCAACCTCTAGCAAGCTAACAGATTTTTAAAATCAAACGGACTGCTTCACATCTTTTCCACCCTCCGTCTCTTTCCTGTTTCCACCTGACTCACTGCCCCAGATCATTTCCATAGGCAAACTATAATGTCATCCCTAGCTGACAACACAATGCTCTCTATATAGCCTGAGGAAACACACACACAGAGAGAGAGAGAGAGAGAGAGAGAGAGAGAGAGAGAGAGAGAGAGAGAGAGGATGAGGTCAGAATACTAAAACTCTTCCCTTTTTTCCAATCCGTAAAAGAGAAGTGACCAGGGGCTGTCAGCCATGATATCCTTAGCAGAGCTTATTATTAAAACCAGGAAATGTATTTTGCATGTTTGAGTAAGTGTGTTCTTGTATTTGTCATTTTGGGGTCCAAATGTCCTCAAACAACCAGAAAAATAGAACAGAAATCACCCAAACAGAGAACATGTTCCCTCTTTTTCTAAAAGTCTAATGCAAGTTTGAACTCAGGTTTCAGGTTGAGATTAAAATTGCAGTTAAATAAATACAGTGATATCCTCACAACTTTATCAATACAAATGTCTGCCTGTGTACTAGGGTGCAAGAAGAATGGACAGCGAGGTTGTTCCATGTGGTGACACTGTGGCTGATAGTGAGTGAGTGTGAGGTCAAGCCTGTCAGCCTATCATGTTTTTTTATGTTTTATAGTGCAGCCACCTTCATCCCTGCAGTATAGATTTCATTGGCTGAAGAGGAGGGGAACTATTACTCCAGTTTAAACTCATAATACCCTGGACTGTAAGCCTCGAGGCTGAAGGATGAGGTTATTTTTCTAGATGAGGTGTGTGTGTGTGTGTGTGTGTGTGTGTGTGTGTGTGTGCGTGCGTGCGTGCGTGCGTGCGTGCGTGCGTGCGTGGAGGTGATGCTGAGCTGATGGCTAGTGAGACTTTCAGCGCCTCTTGGCCTGATGGGAATTGCAGGACCAAGGGTGCAAAAGAATCACCTCGAAGATAAAGGAGAGGAAAAATACTCTTTTTACATGATTATATGGATTTTTTTCCCGTCATCCAGCTGATGCTCCTAACTACAGTAATCCAACATTAGAATAAAGAAGGTCATCAAATAAGAGCTTAAAGGCACACTATGTAACTACGAGCTGTAGTTCCAATGAGACAACCTGTAGGGGGACCGAAGAGGGAAAAGTTACATAGTATGCCTTTAAAGAGGGATATTGAGCTGGAATTCATGTATATTAAATGATTTTAAAAAAAAAATTAAAAAAAATCCTTGATTTTAATTTAATTGGAACTATTAGACAGTAGACAAGTGAACACATTGTATGGCTGTAACACCAAGAGCTGATGCTGTTCATTGACTGCCCACATTGAAAGCAGTGAAAAAGGAAAGTGGGGAAAGAGCAAAAACAAGAGCGGCTGAAAAAAACTTAGTTAAAATTAAAAAAAAGTTAAAATTAGGGAAATATTTTCCTGTGAAAGTTGTTGCTCTGTAGCTTTGCCTTGCTAACACAATGAGCAGAGCTAGTGAACAGTTATGTTACTGTAATTGTAAATAATAAAAATAAATCTGTCAATATGCTGTAAACATGATACTAATACATGTTATGTTGTTGTTTTTTTACAATTAAAACAGTAATAGTTCATTTTAAACAAAAATCAGTCCTGCTTATGTTTTCTAACATTTACTCTTGCTTTTGGATAAAGAGCACGGGGGTGATGCAGTAATGAGTACGCCACTGCCAAGTACTGTTGGCAGAACTAACGTATCCATTAAAACTGTATTCATAGGACTTTAGGGTTTTTATACAACACTTACCAAAGCATGGAGATGGTCTAACAAGCTTTTACAAACTAGTATAAATTCATAACAAACAGAAGGATCAATAATAATCTGTCTAAAGCAATATGGAGGTAAATGACCTGTTGAAAGAAAGTCACAATCACTACCATGACCTTTCACCTTTACCTGCTGTGAGTCTCCTGAACACAATAATTCCACATCTCTGCATACACTTCCGGACATTAATGAACACCTCACACACACCCTGACATGGGAGGTGTTGACCCCAGGTGACCCCCACTGGCCCCTACACCGCCTGATGAGAGGTCAAAGGTTAGGGGTGACAGCTGAGAGTGTTGAGCCCTGGCTCCATACCTCCTGAGACTCACAGACACACTGGTCAGACTAAGTGACTTTAACTAAATAGCTTGCCTGTCGAACGCACGTGCTCATGATGGCATAAAAACCTATATTTTAAAGACAAAGAGATTTCCTGAGTATTTTGAGGTTTTTCAACCTGCATCCATCACAAGAAGCTCTACAACATTTCTTAAGAGATCCTTATGCTAATGCACTTCCTTTTGGTAATTCATGATTCACCTTCAAGTTGTTTGATTATCTGTAACTAGTCGATTTTCTTCAAAGACTGAAAGCTCCATGAAATTCTCTAAATTGTTTTTCTCTCTCTCTAAATACCCCCAAAAAAAGCTGGCACCAGCGCAAAGATACATGAGACAAAGAATCCAGTAAATAAATGTCATCCCCGGGGGGTTTGTAATGGCTTATTTCCGACCCTGTTAAAGGAAGAGAAAGGGGATTTGTGCAATACGAGGGTGATGAAAACCCTGATAGCTCTGGGAGAAGTAAGCATTTAAAACCGCTCTAAGCCATGAATGAGTCAGGGAGGCCAACCTCTTAGATGTTTGAGACAAATTTAAGGCAACGTACGTAGGCTTTTGGAATCTTGTGAGAATATCTATATTTTTAGGGCAGTTTGAAACTTTTTACAGAAGGAGTAATCTGTATTTGTCCAGAGAGAGTGTACAACTCAGAGAAAGCACAAACTTCCACTTCTGCTCAGAAAACTGTATACAGAACAAGGAATAAACATAAATAAGTACAAATTGCTCAGAAACCAGTAGAACTCGTATAGCGGGATTAATGTCTGCTCTCTGCAGCAGCTGCATCTGTAACACCATCTAGTGAGAGAGATCATTGCTCCATTGAGGAACTACAGGCCAACAATGATGTCAACGCCACAGTAGCTCTTTACTATGAAAGCAGGTTGTGTGTCTGTGGGGTGTGTTTGTGTGTCTGTGGGGTGTGTGTGTGTGTGTGTGTGTGTGTGTGTGTGTGTGTGTGTGTGTGTGTGTGTGTGTGTGTGTGTGTGTGTTCCCTCATACCTGGATGTGCTTTTCGATCTGGTAAGGGCTTTGCTGATGACCAGCGAGGGAGCGGATTGTCGTCTCTGGGCCAAGGTTTTCATCTTCTTCACAGTAAGAGAGAGAGAGAGAGAGAGAGAGAGAGAGATGGGTCAATACAAGATGGTTTCTGCCATTATTTTTGGTTTGCATCGCATGGTGGTTGCAAAGCACATATGTCAGCACTGTTTGAGGCTGGTTGTTGGCTTTGGTCAGTGCAGGAAATCAGGATAAGGAAAGCGAAATAGATAAAACTCCAGTATATGTGTGTGTGTGTGTGTGTGTGTGTGTGTGTGTGTGTGTGTGGAAGTGAGCTAAATGGTTAAAGATGGTGACTGACAGAACGATAAATGACAAAGGGACATTGAAAAAGAGAAATATGTCGTCCAGCAGTTGCACAATGTTTATGATCCCTTATACAGTATACTCTCACTGCAACATGATCAATTGAAAGCTGCCTCACAGAAGTATGACGGGCATCCCTGCCGCCACCGCAGCTATTTCAATTAAACCTAATCTATTTAGAACATACCAAAACCATGTGAGCCCTAAACATACACTACAGTCATTCAATCTGGAAAAGCTTTTGGAGGAGAAAAAAAAGTCAAAAATAGGGGACAGAAATGTAATGAGACTGTGCTTCCGAAACTCATTTTACAGTGACTTATGGGTAACATTCCTCTCCTCTAGAAGCGCTGATGGAAGAATGTGACTCATGTTAGTCGTACAGGCCAAAGCTACTACCGTGCACCATAATATGTAACATGGTGTGCATCATAGGAGTGCATCTGCTTTACATTTTTCTAAACATGCTGTTTTTTCAGTAATATACGTACTTTACAGTGACAAACCTGGCCTAAAATGAGACGCTGTCCCGGCTGAGAAAAAGTCCAAAGGGGTCAATTTAATTGGGTTTATGGTTTGTGGAAAATATTATGGTTAAGATAAGGTTAGGTTTTATTTGTATTAAGGAGTTTCACGTAAGAAACTGATCCAGTATACAGTCTGCAAAGTCAGCATTTTTCCATACAAGTTCCATAACGGGCTTCGGTTTTTCAGACACATTTATGCATATTTACTGTGAAATCAGGCTTGAAGGCGACAGTAACATCAGTAAGGTGACATGCTTTTCCTGTAGGTGTGAGGTGATTGACAGGACACACTGACATGAAAACACTCCACTTTGCATGATGAAAGAACAATGCGGCGTCTTGTGAAAAGGAAAAACAAGCCCTGGTGTCTTAAATTATGCTAACTGTCCACAGGAACCAAATAGTAAGTCTGCAGTATAAACACTGATATACCACATGCATGTGGTATATCAGTATAACATACATGTTATGCATGTACCGGTCATGGGTGTCAAGTGCAGCTCAGGATGAACTGTCAGCAACGTTCTGACACAAACATCTCAACATAAATAACTCCTGAGTGAAGGGAGGTACAGTATGTGGAAACTACGTCTTTCGCAGTCAGTGATGATAAAGTGAAGTTCAAGTTTCTCTGCTGTCTGACGGTTCATTTCTTACAACTTTCCAAACCAGGCCAAAGTGCAGCAACTGCTCATAAAAAAAGGGGCTACAGTAACAACATTTATGAGACAGAATTTCAACACTTTATGAAAACACGAGTAACTGTATTCTGTTGCCAAAAGGTTGATGTATTGGGTTGAAGAAATTGGAGAATAACACCATAACTGTAACCATCATGCATTCATTTTGATGTTAATCCGAGTTTACACAGTGAATAGATCTGAGTTGTTTAGGTTATTTTGTCATTAAAACTCCATTACACCTCTCTTTTTTACAGATTAAGGCTGATGAGGGTTTTTCAAGGCATAATCAGAAAAGGTTTCTGAGGCTATCACTCATGCTGTTTGTGTTGGTAATGTTGGAGGCCATGACCAGTGGTGCAAGAAGTATTCAGACCTTTTACAAGTAAAAGTATAGTGTAAAAGTTCTAACACCACACTTTGATACAAGTAAAAGTCCTGCATTGAAAATGTTACTTAAGTAAAAGTAGGTAAGTATCATCAGGAAAATGTACTTAAAGTATTAAAAGTAAAAGTACTAAATGCTGAAAAATCCTCACGTTTTAGAAACTGGAAACGATCCAAACAGTTCTGTGTTTAATGGTCTAATCATTTCAGCTGGACTTGTTGGCCATTATATTGTTGGGTAGTTTCATTTATAATAAAACATCAGATTTTATAAACTACTATGTGTATTGTCTTCTCATCTTAATCTGTAAAGTAACTAGTAACTAAAGCTGTACAATATTTCAATCTGAAATGTAGCGGAGTAGAAGTAGAAAGTGACATGAAAAGAAAAGACTCAAGTAAAGTACAAGTACTTGGAATTTGTAGTTTAGGAACAGTACTTGAGTAAATGTACTTGGTTACATTCCACCACTGGTCATGACTTATTTATTTTTTTCTCTCATGTTACCACCAGTCGCTTCTTTTTTTTGCAGCATTTTAGCAAATCTCTAAGCTCGCCTTCACAGCTCACATCGTCCTGCTGAAAGATGCAGTTACACCTTTTGAAACACGCGTTGGATGGGGGGCGCCGTTTACTACAAGTAAACTGACCTGCTGCTGGAGATCACGTCTTCTGTCTATCACTGCTGCTGATCAGTGTCAAGGACCCAAATTGGGGTTAGAAAGCTACAATAAACTACTGTAACAATGTCGAGTGCATTTACTGGAAAGTCAGAGATTAGGTTTAGATTTTGAAACCATGTATTTAATGCTTTCTGTAGTGCTCAAAGTATCTTAAGAGAATGCCACTGGTGGCTCTGAAGTGCAGGAATCATTTCTCTGTGTCTGCGTGGTGACTCCTGTCTGTCTGATTAACGAATGATCACTATCAGCACATTATCCTGCTCTGTCGTGTGGTTCCTTCTCGTCTAATCAGCTAACTGGTTTCCAAAACTAACATGAAACCAGTAAAACCAATGGGGATTTGGGCGTTTTTTCTTGGTTAAAAAGTTCTTTAATCAAGTCAGGATTTGGTAACATTATTACAAAATATCAAAATGCAGAGACTGTATACTTTCTTTTCTTGAAACGCTTGATAAAAACTCTACACTTGCAACGTTTGTGCGCCATGGATCCGAATATTTCATCCATCAGATACATCTAACGCACTGAATCACAATACATCTGTCTGATAAAACAAACCTGAAGGAAAACTTTAAAATACTGATTGTTAACCGTGGCATAGCAGTGACACCACTATCAACGGAGCTAATCATTATCCAGTCCAAACCGAATTAAAGCACGCCAAATAAGTGCAGATTTGCAAGAATGTCAAGATAATAATCAATAATAATCATTTTTTTTTAAATGCAAGTAAAGCAAAGAAAACTGAGATTTCACAAAGAAACATAACCTCTAT
Organism: Sander vitreus; assembly: GCF_031162955.1. Taxonomy (NCBI): domain Eukaryota; kingdom Metazoa; phylum Chordata; class Actinopteri; order Perciformes; family Percidae; genus Sander; species Sander vitreus. The sequence continues at coordinate 24,443,191 of NC_135865.1, forward strand.
TCGGAGTTTAAACTCTTGAAAATTACACATTACATAGATATGTCTCTGCATGGATATTGTAGGACTATGATACCGTAAAATACCAGTTTCCTGTGTCTTAAGAGTGCAATTGAAATATACTAATGTAACCTTAATGAGCGCGCTGGGCAACTCAGTGCGCAAAAACGCAAACCGTGTCCAGAGTCAGCACTCCATCAGCACCAAAAGTCCAACAGAGAAGCGTCACTTGTACCTTTTTGTTGTCGGGAAGCGCTTTGCTCTCTCCCGTTAGGGAGTCGGACCTGTTCTGTCCCATGGTCCCCTGCAGCGGTGACATGGTTTCCATCAAGACTGTATAGATCCACGGGGCCAAGCGCGCAGACAGTATATTCCCATGATACGAGTGTAAATCCAAAATTATCCGGTAAAGAGAAGGGCAAGAGCCCGAGGAGAATCCATGATGGATAGGCGTTGATCCGGAGGAAGAGGAGGTGAAACCTGTGCACTGCGCTCCTCTCTGTGTCTCAGTCTGAGCGCTGCGAGTCCGGTCCGCCTCATCGGACTCTAGTTGTGATCATAGACTGTAATCTACGTGGGGATGAAACATACGACTTCCGCTCTTGCTTTTCAAAGTAAAGCCGTGTTTATAAAACAGGATCGTTTTTTTACGGGGTGAGAAGTAGCACAATTAAAACATGTAAAGTAAAAGTCGAGATAAGCTGGTATGTTAGTGACAAAGGTTAGCAGTGCTTGTAAAAACTACAAACACCGGTGTTCAATTTTCACTAAAAATGCCTGAATACCTGGTATTAGGCTACTTCCTGGAGCCCCAGTGTGCAAGTGCTCTTACACATCCCAGATTCACTGCATGCCATTCAAGCGGAAATAAGGGTCTGGAGCACACTGATTGATTTTCAGCCTTTCATGTTTTAACACTACTGTGACAAAAGGCAAACACATATTTAATCAACCAAAACAGGTGTAAAATTCTCATTGGATAATTGGTTGCACAAGGTTTTAAATCTATTGGATAATGGATCCAAAAGTTGGGAGTTGCCATGTCAATGTCCACGTGCCACACCCCATGCACTATAATCACATTAGTGAATAAGGCTTTTCAAGTTACAAAGGTAGAGGTACAAAAAGTAGCCTACAAGTACTGCATTCAACAAGTGTAACAAATTAGAGGAACCTAGACAAATACAGTTCTTCATTTAGGCCAAAAGGCCCAACTGTGTTATGAATCCAAAATGCCTCTCTTCGGAGGCAAGTAGTCGATAACATCACCACCTCTCTTCACAGCATGTCAGTTGGTTTGGGTAATAAGGTGATTTGTTAGGAAATTTGCACCAGTAAAGTGTATTATCCATAGAAGCCAATCCTGCATTATTAGCTTATTTTGTCGCTTCATCTTGTAGAGTAACTCGTTTCAAAATCCAGTTTTAAGAGGTTTATTGTTTTAGTTTATGTTGTGCTCATGTGATGCTCAAAATTGCATTTAATGTATATCCACAAATGAACATAACTACAGTATTATTCCACCTTAAATGTTTCTGTTTGTTGATTGTATACCTGACATACAGTACAAATGATATTACCTGTGAAATTGTGGTGAACTGTGAACACATTTATCTAAGACCTACAGTGAGTATTAGATGTTGCATGATTTCTACACTCCATCACTTCATCAATTTCTTGCCTCTTTTATTTTGAAGACATAACTAACCTACTGGTCATTTCCTGACCTAACCTACATGTCTTGACACAGCTACCTGAAAGCATGTTCGGTTTCTTGAGCTTGTCTGTGTACCCACAAGTGTGTGTTTTTATTTGAATGGCCTATCATATGTTTTCCTTGTCTGGCAGTCAGTGCCGTATAGAAGGTGACTGTTCTTGTACGACAGGATGGCGGTTTGCAGAGGGTCCAGGCCAGGTGTAAGAATGTACTCCCAGGGCCAAGAATAACATGACTGATGAGGAGGAATGTCCACAGTATTTTCTTTCTACATAGGCATGACGCATGACATATTTGCCTTATAGCTACAGCTACAGTATACTTTACTGTGGGATAATTTTCCAAGTGGGTGGGAGTGTTTACTTTTAAAAGTCTGAAGGCATGAAGAGAACACCTCCATCAAAGCTGAAGTTAAACTGATTTGTTGACCATGCAAACAGAATTCTCACATTTGGGATTACATTACTGTGTTTTAGGACTTAAATATTAAAGAGATACCTGGAAATGGATAACCATCAAAAATCAGCTGTTCTTTGGAAATTAATTTTTTGCAGAGACAAGAGGCTGCATCTGTGTTACTGTTCATCTTCCACTGCCAAAATGCTTCAAATCATAAAAAAAATGTCTCTCTGACAGGATTATTTTCCACAGCACCTTATCGTCGGCCAATGTCTCCTCCGCTGAAACACAAAGGTATGCAACAATTGTTTCATCTTATCTGTCCCCTGAAAAGAGACATGCATTGGATGATAAGAACATTGATAATGCTCGGCCATCTTCTTTGATCATGTTACAAGCTGCATGAAACAACAGCCGGGGGAATACTGTGGCTTCTTTCTGGAGAACGGCTGCAATTCTTGATGCACAGTCCACTACATTCTTTCTCTCTGTGACTAAATCATCCTGTCCTCCAGCGTCCAGTGTGGTCAAGTCACATTTGTTCTTGAACTTCGATTGCACTTCATGTTCCCTCATTTTAGGGGTAAATGACTGCTTTTGTTTCCTGCTCTTTGTCAAGAGTATAGTCTGGAGGGATCCAAAGAAAAAAGTGAGACTAAATTGAGGGTGTGTCATACAGTAATATGGTTGGAAACGCCACTGGTTGACCACGACTGCCACTGCTCTGAACTGTTTTGTTTCTACCTCCTCTTTGTTCCACTCTGGAAGACGCCGGGTTGGGACAATAAAAAGTACCTTGGAGTGTTCTTTCTTTCGGTATCCATGGCAAAAAGCAACACATCTCTAAGTTAAAAACAAACTTTTTATTCATCCCAAAAACCCCTAAGTGGGTCACACACATCGCTGTCAGAAGGCAGCCAAACCCTCCTAGATTCTCCTCATGCCTGAACCAAGCTTGGCAGAGTGACTGCAATAGAGGGAAGCCTAATCTATTGATTCTCCCCCTCAAATAAAACGCACAGAGAATCCATATGTGTCCATGTGAACATCATCTGACATTTTCATTTAAGCGTGTCTGAAAGGGAATGTCTACGTCACGCCTGGAGAATCAGGCTATTGAAAACCTGAAGCCGGGGAGAGTATTGACTTGAAAGGCAAACAGTTGATTCCAGAGAGAGAAATGAGCTGGAGAGAGTCCAGAGGTCTGACAGGAGCCTCACATGAAGGCTTTATTCTTGTCTGTGTAGGGTTGGGGTGTTAGGGTTGCACTTAGCACTGCAAACACATGCACGAATGCACCTTCGCACACACTATTATAGCTGAATATCTATTTAAAGAGTATTTTTCCCTTCCCTCCCTCTTTTAAAAACAAACACACATGCTCATGTGCAGAGAGTTTAAAGAGAGGCCACAAGGACATTATGAGTAGTTTTAGAAGCTCCGGTGTATATATGCATAGATGGACAGATGGATGAGTGACGGATGACAGAGGTGCTTCAAGCAGACAGGGAGTTGCTGTGACCCAAAACAGCATCCGCCACCACTGCTGCCACCGCCTCTGCTGCTACTTTAAGAAGCCAGACTTCCATGTTGCCTGCCAAAAATAAAGACAGACGTTTCCCTTTTTACCCTAAACAGCATAACTCAGAGGTTTCTGGGTGACAAATGTCTAAAGTATGGCTCGGCATGTGGGTAAAATAAATTCTTTAGGGCATTTTCCTAACTGTGTAAGTGAAAAGAATTATACAACTTTAATACCTGAAAAATTATCATCATATCATGTAACTGTTCTGGCCCCCCTATTGGCTGGACCTGTGTTGAGCAAGTTATTTGAAAAATGTAATCAAATACTGGTTACATATTACTTATTGAGTTATTATATATATATATATATATATATATATATATATATATATATATATATATATATATATATATATATATATATATAAAAGCAATTACATTACTTGTTATATTACTTGTTACTCATCAATGGTGTCTGTCAAGTTAAAACATGTCACATATTCCAGCTCTGTCTCCATAAAATTACACTCTCATACAACTATACTGCATTCTCAAATAGAATATTTTCGAGAGAAACATATTTTGTCCTGGAATCCAATTGTTTTTGACGTATCACAAATATGTTTCCCGTGTTCAAAGTCTGCATAGAGAGGAGGTTGGGCTGTTGGTGTCCTATGTGTGACTTGTTTTAATAACCTAAGTAAGAACACAGAATATGTACAGTAAATATGAGAACTTCGGAGCTACCAGGAGGTACATTCTACTCTTTTGGTAGAGGCTAGCCATCTTCCCCCCACCTCCATCACCTGCACTAAGCTTATATGTTCAAAAGCAGTCTCTCCACTGAATTCAGGCCTCCATCAAAGCACCAGTAAGAAAGCAAACACACCAACCCACAAAATGTCAAAGTACATACAAAAGGCATGCAAATCACTTTGAATTACTAACATTTAGAGTTTAATGTTGCATTAATGAGGAGCCCTTTTAAATTTTTTGAAAGGGTTCCTCATTAAGACTCCTTAAGACTTGTTCTCATTCCCACTGTTTTGGTCTTCAGGCTGAGTCCATCATCTGTTTACTCCTTAGGGATTTACGGATCCAGCATTTAAACCCATTGAGACAAACATCAGGGGCAGTTACACAGAATGAGAAGGCGGAAATTTTAGCATCACTCTCCTCCACACAGCCAGTGTGTCTCTGTCTCTTTCAGTTTGTCTAAACATTGCGGCGCAGCGAGGCCGAGGCGGATCAGGTTGTGGAGACATGTGGAGGGGACAGACGGAGGCAGCCTGGGTAACCAGACTGAGACAAAAGCCTGCGGTGAGAGGGAGTGACTCAGGTGGAGGAGAGGGAGGGATACATTTAAACAACATTGTGTTGGAGATGGAAATTGTGGGTAAGCTGGCCACTACCTCCACCAGACTTGGCTCGAGTGGTATGACGTTTTCAGGGCTTGTTTTAAGTTTCATCACATCAAGGCCACTTTAAACCAGATCATGTCCTGAAACTTATAAAATGTATACTAACGTTCTGTTTGTTTTCTTAGCTTTGAGCCTTCCAATTTGGTTGATTCAGGTCCTAACTACTAAATTACAACCAGAGCTTGTTGATGACAGTTTTGTGACTTGAAAGCAGCTAGTTCAGCAGTTTATGTCATCTTGTCAGGTTAGAATATTTAACCAAAGTTATTTCCAGTTTCTGTAATTAGCTGACATATCTTCAGAGGTGTTTCTTGAAGAAAGAGCTGAATGTGCAACTTATGCTACTTATGTTGTACTAGTTTGCCAGGATCGCTTTCACTGACAGAAAGAGAAGTTGTAGGAAGGGGTTGGGTGTACAAAATAAAGAGCTTTGACGTCCAAATCTAGTTGACTTGTTGACTTTTGAACCATCCTGAGATCCATCAGCACTGTTCTGGGAAAATTAGAAATGCTAAAGGTTGAAATAGTAGAGTGTGAATACATGTCCTGAAGGGAAAATGAAACAACTTAAAGGGCCAGTTAACACAAATTACAAAAAAACATCCGATTATGCTGATTCACTGTTATTTGCTTTGATCTCAAGTGTCACTGTTGACAGTTTTCATAGGGAATATTTGTTCAGCGGATAAGATTTTTACAATGACGTGAGCACAACAAATTCAGTTCTTTTCACCTCCATTGTATCGGGGTGGAGGAAGAAATCTTGGCGACAGATATCTCCAATCCTGAGCAGATCTCAAACTACTGTATGTCCATGGCTAGATAAACAAGAGGTAATAAGTGAAAGAAGCTGACTCTTTAAGTTGCCACCAACATTTCCTGATAACTCTGTGTTGTCCTAAACCTAACCCGTCTGAGACAGACAGACAGTGAGACAGGCGGTCTGAGCCTTGCTGTTAGCCTGTTACATCTGCTCTATTGTTGGGCACACACACACACACACACACACACACACACACACACACACACACACACACACACACCCACACCCACCCCTCCTCCACCTTCCAGACCCTCTAACCCTGCTAATCTGATTAGCACAGTCTCCCTACAGAGTGAGGGATGCCATTGACATACTGCAATGTGCATGTTTGTGCTTTATTGTTGTTGTTGTTGTTGTTGTTGTTGTTGTTGTTGCTGCTGTTGTTGTTGTTGTTGTTGTGACTGTATCATCCTTACTGTGTGTCACTGTGTCACATATGCAGCAGTATGTGGCTTGGGTTTAGTTTAGGTATGTTTACATTTCAGATGGTATTCTTTAATATCCATCCATCCATCTTCGTCCGCTTATCCGGGGTCGGGTCGCAGGGGTAGCAGCTCCAGCAGGGAGCTGGAGCTGCTATTCTTTAATATATTATATTAAAATATATATATATATAATATATATTTTATTGGTAATGTTTATACATATTTTAATGCTATTTGTTTTATATTATTGTTTTAGATAGAAGATAGAAGACAGAAGGACACGTGACACAGAGAGACAGACACCTGTTATAGAGAGAGCGAAGAAGAAAGATGAAGACAGGTGTGTAATTTCGTAAGTAATTCTAAGTATGCAGCGGGACAGGTTATTTCCTCTGGGCTGACTGGACTTTTTGGTTTCAGTGGAGGGGTCGTGCTGGTGTCAGCAGCAGGTTCAACCGAACAGGGTTTCCAAGTGAGAGCAGCAGGGGTCCTGTGTGAGCATGGGGGTTTGGATTAACCAATCAAACAGCGAATGAGCCATTACTGGGATTTTGAGTTGGACATGTGGCCATACAGTGTTAGTGATATGGTGATTGTTTGATATCTGTTTATACAAAATGGAGCAGATTTTCACATATATTATCTGTTGGAATCTCCTATGTCATTGGCCCACCACATTTCCCAAAACACAAACACTATGCTAATTTGGTCCTAGTCTAAATGCATCAAGGGTATGAGTAAAGCAAGTTGTTCAAGGTATGCAAATGAGAGAGATATCCTGACACGTTGCAGAAGACCCCACCTCTGTGTTGTCCAGCAGGTGGAAACAAACATTGTAATATGAAGAAATTGCCCCAAACTGGCCCAGTATCCCTGCAAATGTCTGTTAATATCAGATGATGCTGCAGTGCTCGATTTATGTCCAATGTAAGAAGTACTGTGTCAGTTATAAAGTGAGGCGCCATATGCGCTGTACAACAATCAATTTTGGCTTTTTTAAAACTGTAATCACACTCTTTCCCTAATGTTCATCATACCTTAGCCTTATTGTAGTTGCTTGATGTTGTGGAAATAAATACTGAAAAAACACATTGACATTCAAAAACCTTGTCACTGAAGCTCATCTGAGGTTTCACAAAATTGTATCAATTAATGTAAAAATCAATTGTCCCTCTGGCAATAAGATTAAAACAGCACTTAATTACACCGTCTCACACTTACTGAGCTGCCTGTTTCTGAAGCATATACTGGAACTACAGCATTACACTCCTTCTGGCTGACCATCATGACCCCATCAGCTAAACAATGACTGTTACAAAAAAAAGTCATTTAATTTCCAATTTGTTATAATTTCAGAGAGACCCAAACGCAGGCAGGAGTAGATGAATGAAATAAAAGATTCATTGTAAGGTAAAAGGGGATTGGAGGTGGGAGCGAGGAGGCTGCTGGCAGAGGTTGGTAGCAAAGGGTAATGTATGGAGATGCTGGAGCGAGGCAAAGCGAGTGAGCAGGGATTGAAGTAGTTTGCTGCGGTGGCTGAGGGGATGCAGGCAGATGCAGGCAGGCAGATGGGCGATGAGTGGCTGAATGACCAGGGTTGATATACTGGAGCTCAATGAACTTAAACAAAGAAAATGATCAATAACGCCATAAAGATTGCTGGAGTATTGCATGGTTCAAGAGTTGGTTCATATCTTATGCTGGTTCAGTGGTGTAGTCTACGTGATACGCAGGTATACGACATATACCCACTAGGAAAGGTCAAGAATTTCCATATGTCCACTTACAAAAGCACAAAGATACGTAACGTTTTGGTCATACATTTACCCCGTCTGTGTTGCGAGTCACATAGAAACAACAACAACACAGTTGCTTGGCGGTCATTCTCTGTGCAAACATGAAATTAACTAAGGAGATATGAAACGAAAGCCAACTCAAACTACACACTCATTATTTTCGTAAGCCTGCCCTGAAGCTAATGCAGCTTCGGGTGACACTGCAGCAGACGGTTACGTTACAGAACTACAGAAAATAAGCCAGATGATGTTGATGCTATATGCGGTAACGTTACAAAAAATGTATGGGGTTGTCACTCTGGGACACGGGCAAGAATGAGGCTGGGAGGGAAAAATCACAGTATACTCACTACAAAAAAACTAGACTACACCACTGTGCTGGTTGATGTTCCCTCTAAAATCTTTGATTGACAAAATGTTTGCATTCACTGAGACACTGTGTGTATGGAGTTGCCTCAGATTTGTTTGATGTAATCATAGTGGATCATCATGTTACCAGCAAATGTTTGCATACATCTTTGGCGTTTCTAACTTAACTGACTGATGTTTTAGGTTTCTTCATCCAAACAGCCGAGAAAAGTCATCCAAAAGCTAATTCTATGTACTGTATGTTCAGGGAAAACTTTATGGGAAAAATCCCTTTGGGCAGGGATTACAGCGGGTGCATACAGGAAGGTCATCCTTATATCACCCAAGTAACATTTTTTACCAAAGTAAATGTGATCATGTTTACTCATTTTAGCTAAATTAGTTACTGAAAAGGAAATTATCACAATTTACAACTGAAGAGAGCAGAGAAGATTCCAGTATATTGAAATATTTCAATTTCCAAATACAAAGCAGTCAGGTTTTCCATCAAAGACATGACAGCCCTTAAATGTGATGGACAGCTCACGGTCAAGATAGCTCTTGAACGGTTTGCCCTACGTGCAGTGGATCAGTTGGAGAGTTAGAGACAGCGTGCAGGATTACGTTTGTGCATTTTCATGAACTTTTGCAGCTGACATCTTTATTGTCCTTCTCACTTTTTGCATCTGTCTGTGATGCTGGTAACTAATTTCTGTGGTGTCTCTGCACTGAATTTATCAGAGATCACTTGTCATATAATGTGGGCAATGCTGCAATCTCCTAGTTCGTATGTTGCAGGGAAGAACTAAAATACATCTAGTAAAACAGAAACAAATGGAAAAGCCTATATGAAATAAAGATATGTTCAGTCACTCCTGTGTGTGTATTTGTGACAATAATGTGTAGCCAACTGGACATTCATTTGTATAAGAGTGTCATTCAATCATGTGTCTTTAAGCACAGCAGGGAGAAAGGAAGAGAGAGAGAGAGAGAGTCATGTCAGACAGTCAGCAGGGAAAGACAAGTTAATCAGGAGCCTTCAGAGGAGAGGATTAGTGTGTTTATGTATACTTCAGTCAGCAGCCTCAACCGTTTATCACTCAAAGTGTAGATGTGTGTGTGTCTGAGAGTGCACAAGAGAGAGTGATTGTGAAGTCAATCTTCCAGTGTTTGTGTGTGTTGTGTGAGCACATCTATCAGTGCATTCACAGCGTCGACAGGAGCTCCGTTTGTGAGCTGCTGTCACTATCAGCCGTCTCTTATCAGGCCACCGGCGGTCAAAGGTTGCGAGGTGAAGCCTGCATTCCACCAGAGGTCAGGATGATTAGTGGATGCTCAATTCAGCCGACGGCCATGGTGAAGCATAAAATCAGAGAAGTATATTTTACATGTATTTAACAGCTAGTTTTGTCCATTGTGACTCTAAAAGTAGAATGAGCTTCCTCTCATGGATGATGTACATCACAAATAATGAAGAGGTCAAAGGTCAATAGCCAACAGTAGAAGACTGTGTGGACTGAACATGAATGTGAAGCAGTTATATGTTGTATGTTTACATATAAAATCCACGATGGCTATGAAATAAATGTAGAGGAGTATCATAACATAGAAATCATCCAGTTACTGGAGGTACAAGTGCCTCAAAATTGTACCTAAGTGCAGTACTTGAGTAAATGTACTTAGTTACTTTCCTACATTGGTAGACCACAGCAGGGGATTCATCTTCACAGGGCATATTTTGATCAGGTTTTATTATCAAATAACACAAATGAATACCATGCAAGCAAATAAACAATCAGTATAAACGATTGACATTGAATAGGGATGGAAGGTGTACAACAGTTTGCACAGGACGGGGAGAGAAAAGCTGCTCCAAGTTCGAGGGAGCGGCTCCCTTAAGTTGCAATTCGACGGGATCCTGTTCCACTGTGGCTTCACTAACCCGACAAGAACAGGGAAAGCATGGTCTGGATTTTATTAGAAGGCAGGGATACGTATGTGTGTGTGTGTGTGTGTGTGTGTGTGTGTGTGTGTGTGTCTGTGTGTGTGTGTGCGTGTGTGTGTGTGTGTGTTATTGAGACTAAATGGCACGTCTTGGCTATACAGTGCCAGAAATAAACCAGGATCTGGACCAGAATTGCAATGCTGAACTTTTTCCATTTTCCAGCAACAATTAACAGCCTTGATTTAAGAAAACACACGCAAGAACTGTGAACACATGGCTACACACACACACACACACACACACACACACACACACACACACACACACACACACACACACCCCCAATAATGACATGCTAACTTTTACACACACTCACTATCACAAAAATGTGTTAGTGGCACACAAAAAGACACACCCAGCTCTCTCCTTCTCTGCTTTCAGGGAACGCCTGTTGCTATTATTAAATGCACAAACGCTGCTAGAGCCACGAGTGCTGTAATCAGTTTTTTTTTGCTGCACATTCAGTCTTGCGTCCAGTCAAAACACAGCGTGAGAGAAACGTGCAGCAGCAGCTGAGAGATTAAAAAAGAAAAACTTAACAGACAGGTCCCTCTGGTCACAGGTTTGGGGCCGAAAAAAGTCTATTTAGGATATAGGCTACTCCATCACTAATCCGGTCCTGTGTCTAAGTTTGAATTTGTGTTTGTCTCTAGAAGTTGAGGGAGTGGAGGAAGCTGCATGATAAGGGAATGTTGTGTTACAGGACGGTCTCCTTTGTAGGTCAACAGAAACATCCCCAAACACATCTTACCAACAAACACAAACACCTGCAGATAGCCTGTTCCCTAGAGAAGCATAGACTGGACTTGCAAAAGAACATTGATTTAGGTGAGCATCTGTGTTTGACCTATGGTATGGTGCCATTAATATCTTTGCATAACCCAAATGGGACATGTGTTCATCATGAGATAAATGCCGCTTGGAAATGAAGCACAGCGTAAATTCCTTCAGGAAGACTTCTAAACTTAATCACTCTCTTCTAAAACTGAACAGCTGTTATAGATGTTCACTTTTCTTTTAACCAATCAGAAGTGGTCATGAATTTCACGAGCCAATCACAGCATGACATCCCTGTTCTAAACCTGTCTTCTCTCTGCTGCTCAGTTGTCATTTCAGGCAAAGAAAGCACAACCCTCCTCCTCCTCCCCTTCCACCTCCAGTCTTCATCACACACGGCTCCCTGGGTCCTCCTCTGGCAGACCGCTACCGGCGGCTCCTTGGTCCGGTCTTCAGGCTCTGTCACACCACCACCAGTGTCTGGACTCCATCAGGGAATATCTTTTTGTTTTTCTACCCCTTTAAAAAATCATTTCATAACGATGGAGTCTAATCTCCAAAGACTGTACATTTCATATTATGCATATGTACAATACATCTTTGCATATCTGCAACAAAGTCTCTCCTGATTGAAATGCAGAGTTCCTCAGAATTGGGATGGCACTACATGACACTACACTGAAAAAATCCCATAAAATGTAGCTTGGTTTCAGGGAAGGCAGCTACAACAGAATAAAGGAGAAAGGCAGAGAGGAACTGGCTTATCTTGGAGAAAAACAAGGGTTGATATTATATGACATTACACTGTGATTAAATTGTATTGCTTCAAGCAACACCACGTAACTTTTCTCACTTTGGTGTCCCTACAGGTTGTCTCATTGGAACTACAGTAGTTCCAATGAGACAACCTGTAGGGGGACTGAAGAGGGAAACGTTACATAGTGTTGCTTTAATGCTAGGTGTCCTCGATCAAGATTCATTAAATGCTTCTGTGTACGTCATCAAAGTCTCCGGAACATTTTTCACGTATCCAAAGTCAACTCTGCAACTGAGTCAAATACTTTTTTTACCGGAAAAGATTGCTGTGGTAAATTAGGATTTTAAGCATTTACAAACAAGCCAAAGATGACTAAATGTATTGAAACAAAACTGCAATCTCCAAACCATATTCTGTCAGTAATGCCAAAGTAGGACTTTAAAATACAGTCATCAGTGTTTTTAAACTGGATTAACTTTTAAGCCTGCAGTTGTTTCTTCTAAATACCTTTCATAGTCAAATGACACCTACTGAATGTGACAATATTTGGTTAGATAAATGTCAACAAAGCAGGGAGACCGTTTGTGTGATTCTTTAAAGGCAATCATACAGAGGACACTAATGGACAGTTCTGTTCACTTTTTGGCAGCACGCCATAAAGGGGCAAAGGGTAACACACACACACACACACACACACACACACACACACACACACACACACACACACACACACAAACAAAGGCAAATGTAAACATTGACATAAGTCATTACAGCCTGTGTTGCCATTGCAGAGCTCCAGCTACTGTGGAGAAGAAATAGGGGCATTTATAACGTACCCCAGACCTAAAAATAGCTATGATGAACTAAGCAACTTGTCGTTCTCGCTCAGTCTTTTCTTCTCTCCCTCTTTATTACCAAAACAAGCCTTCATCTCTCTGAATCAACATGTGCCTCTGCAAAGAAGGGCTCTGCAAGATAAACTTCACTTCTGTCCAATTCCTTTGAAACTGTATGAAAGGAGCAATGTGTGATTACGGGTATGTGATGCATATGTGATTTATTTAACATTGTCATATAATGCAAGCATTTACATTTTTAGGGAACTCATATACTGTAGTAGCCTACAGTATATGAGTGACACAGCAGAATCGGTTTTGGTGTTTGAGATTGAAATTATTGGACTTGGAAACACAGTAGTCAAATAAATAGCAATGAAGCATACATGTTTCTCATGAATGTGTTTTGTTCCTTTCAGCCTAGCTGACAGATGCATACTTTAATTCCTTGTGACATTTAAAAAAAATCCTATACGACGTAGCTTATTTTCAGAGGGCAGCTTCAACAGAAATGAAAGAGAAAGGCAGAGAGAAGTGGTTTATCTCGGAGAAAAACAGGGGTTGAAGACTTGAGTGATTGGTTTACTGTAATATGGTATGAATATAGATATAATCTTGTTTAAAATCTGACAGAGAATTAGCCCTGCAAAACAACAACTGCTACACCCTGCAGCCATCCACATGACACTGTTTGCAATAGGAAGCTGTGAGGCGATGTGGAAGGACTTATGCTGAATAAATGTGGAGGAGAGTGAAAAAGAGAAGGCACACCTTCCTCTAAAACATGAATCTATTTATAACCTTTTGTCCTTCTGCAGAAACATTTGGAGCGCATCTCTTTGCAAGAAGCTATCAATGTTCTCTAAAGTCTTCCTGTCAGCAGAACAATTAACCACAAGATTTATCTACAGGCTCTAACCATTAGCCACAACTCATATCAGCAGCAGCTATTCTGTGCCACTTGACACTCATCGAGATGGGGACATTTTGATGTGAACGCAGAAGAAGAAGCAGTTATCTGTCCGATTGAGACATAGCGAGTGTCTGCTGGGCAAGATTCCACTGACAAAACAGATATTGGTGGTAGCCCTTTGGTTTCCTCAAACCAATATGAAATTGCTTTCAAACAGGAAGCTGTATGTGCTACCAGAAAGCATGCAATGTTCATCTTCAAAACAATGTGCTGCTCTTTAGAAATTGTACACGCATGATGACGGGTTTGTAGAGTTTCGACCAATGATGAACCCTTTGACATTTTAATGAAACATTCTCACAGAAAGCAAAGCTAATTAGCAGCAGCAATCCAACAAAAACATCTAGTAAGCGAGGTAATATATCACCTTTCTAAGTACAACAATAATAATACACTTGTCATTTGCTTTCTGGGCTGGAAAGTGAGATCTGAAAGCCAGAAATTTTAAGCATACTGGCCAGATAATCTATCCATTGTGTAAAAAGGATTTACACAATGGGTGGCTTCAACATTACACGTCCCATTACCGCAGCTGCTTTAGCTCCACATAATACAGTTTCTTCCACTTATTGTCTTGCAAATTTGCAATATTGCAAATCTGTCCAGTTTGTAATGTTTACAAGGCAAACATCAAAGTATGTGTACTCTCATGTATGGTGTAGCAACAGGAAAATGTTTAAACATTTCCAAAACCTTTACTGCTGTGTTGTCTGAGTGTATGACCTAAAACCCCTCTGCCATAAAAACATTTTTCCTGCTACAAACCCCGCCACATTTTCCTGCACACAATAAAACATTTGACCATCAACCATTCCTCTTCTTTTTCCATCTTTAATCCCTTTCTAAGATTTCTTCTGCCAGATCACGTAAAGGCTTCGTGATGAATGACTCTCTCCAATGTGCAGAAGATATTTTTTTTTTTCGATTTTGTGGCATCTCCCTCCTGTACTGTATATTGCTTTAATCTCTGTGTCTGTAGTAGACTTTTTCTTTGCTTCCCATGGGGAAAATATACAGACTTGACTTATCTCCACTGCAACCAGCAATGCTATCAGGTTTCACACACTATGCTCATACGGTACTTCAAACAGCACGGATGAAAATAGACCCGTGCATGTTTTCAGACTATGTCAAGCTCAGAAACTCATTATAATAACCCAATCTAATGACCAAGTTACTTCACAAGAGGATGACCTAGGAGTGCACACCACACACACACACAACAAAGCAACAGCCCAATCTCTTCTTCCATCTCTAACACTCTGGAAACAATATAAACGAGCTCATCCACTACAGAGCCCCCAAGGTCTCTCTCTCTCTCTCTCTCTCTCTATTCATTGTGCTACTTTACATTTTGCTAAGTAATCCCCAGCCCCCTGGAACATCAACATGTGTCACCACTTTCTTCCCAGGTTTTTACCATGTAAACAATCTCCCCACCGCAGGCACGGTGTGCATGTCAGTAAAGACACGTTGACATATCGATGCAGAAAAAGTACACCATGCATATATACAGTAGATTGCTGGTTGCTATGTTAGTAACCATGGAGCTAATGGGTTATCTGTCTCTGCCTACTTCTAAATCTTTTTGTAATGTTCTATTGTTTGAGGAAATGTTTTTTTATTCGCTGCACATGCTTCACATTTCATGGTGTAACATTACAGTTATGTGACACACATCGGTTGTCACACTAAACGTGTGATCTTATGGTAAGAGGTCAGTTTCCATTAAGTAAAAGTGCAGTCCGTCAATTTTTGTGAGGCGGTTCTCAGTCTATTCATAGACGCAGCAGCAGAGGGAGCTCCCTCTCTCACTGAAGTTGTAAAAGTTATCGCAAGGGCGGCCAAGGCCTGCCAGATGCCATCTTATCAAAAATGTTATCCCTCTTTCTTCTTATATCCATTCCTCTCTTCCTAACTACCAACCCCGTTTCTCGTCCTCTTTCTGTCTCTTTACCCTGAATCACATTTGCTTTTACTTCCTCTCCTCTTCCTGCTCTCTAACTTGGGAATGCAGGGTCAGTGGGATATAATCCCTCCCCTTAAAGCTGGCCTAATACCTCCTGCTGCCACCCTGATCGGTCTCAGTCTTCTACCTTCCGTGTCACGACCACCGTCTGAATCCGAGGAGATGTAATGCAGCCTGACGTTGAATCCCTTGCTCTTGCTGTTTTTGGAAGAAGGTCAAGTGAAATCTAAAGTCAGACAAGATTTGTCTCAATTGCTTAAGGGCAGTTCCATAGCCAGTCTAAAGTCTTCATAAGCAAATTGAAAAACAATTGCAAGTCTTTCACGTCTCTTAAATGTGTAGTCCTAATAATTACACACGGTATGCAATTTGTATGGTCAATTAGCGGGCCAAGCTTTTGCTCCTAAAGATCTGAAGGTGTCATTTTCCAAAGATGTGACTTGTTTGTTAGGTTTTGTAGAAGACTTTGGTGAGATTCCCCATTCAAACAAGAACACATTGAGGAGAAAAAGTACCAAATCCCCAGAGGAATCTTTTACACGCACACGCACGCGCACCATACTGTACATGTCCAAATGCTGTTCATACAGTGCACAGTGCATCATTATGGCCTGATTTGTTTTGACTTTTGGGGCAGTAATGATATACCTGGTCCAGGGATCACTTTAATGATACACTGTCTTCTGAACTTCAAACTCTCAATGTTGTGCACATGCTGATGCCTGTATTACTGATGTAGCATCAGACACAAGGCTCATAGTGTCACTGGGCTGTGTTGAACACAAACAGACCCTCATTCCCAACGCACACACTGACCTGTGAGTCACACAACCTTCATCATGGTCTGTGATCATCCTATCTGCGCAAATATGTTGATGTTTTGAAGTAAGAGACCTCGTGAAGGACCACGTTTGCGAGATTTAGCGCCGATCTTAACCAAAAATCATTTGAACTCTATACTTTTTGCTGACCATTTTTGAATGCATGCTGTATTTTTGGGGATTTTGTAATTTTATGTTTTTTTCTCTACAGGTCCAGGCAGCAATTGGTTGAATCATGTCTGTACAGTGTTAAAATGAATCCTAAATGGTCTAATCCATCACAATGAACATGATGGCAATGGTTCACTTTTTTGTTGCGTAAAATAACAAATGTTTGAATAAATGCAGACTTCATGTTAACTGCAATTTACACGACAAACAAGTTTCAAGTTCATGTTAATTGTTTTTCATTGCGCTCATATTCTACCATTGCTGTCAAGTATGATTGATTATGATGAGCCAGAGTGGCTGAATCATTTTCCGATAACAGCTTAGCTCTGATGGAACGGTCTTGTCGGTGATTTTCACTGAATACATAATCATTGTTTTTATACTTAATACTGCTGGATTCAGCTGTCATCGGCTGTACTTTCTCCTGCCTGTTGGATATAAACACAATGTTTATTCCAAAATTCACAAACATCATTCCAACACAAAGTTCTTATTTAAACCTATAGTGCATAGTTTCATTCCCCATTTCCCAGTTTTGTTGTCATTCTAAGTAATGACAACAAAACTGTCGGGCCGTCCACATGATACAAGCCCCCATCCCTCCTCCACGTAGTTGCTAGTAGCCAAGACTAGAGGATTAAAAAAACACGATGGACTCTTCAGAAGAAGTACCTATATTAACTCGAGCTTCTGCGCAGGAAAGTCAGCGGACGCCACAATCTCCTGAACATAGCCATACTGAGAAATACAGAGAGAGAGTTGTGTGGAGCTGATAGTCTTAATTAGCTTTGTAGCAACTCATTTGGCAATGGCTTGAATGTAACGGATGTTCATTAATTTCAAAATGTTACGCACTAAAGCTTTAATGACCATAATGCCCCAAAATGTAAAAAGGCTAGGCGGCCAATCATCCGCTTACTGGAACAAAAATAATTACAGAAACATTCATGAAAAAGATACAGAAAGGTTCTGGAAGTGGAAGGTGTCTCAAGCACAACACTGCTGCGCAGCTGATCCAGCTACAGCTACAACGAAACACACCACATGATTGGCATCTGGAAAATCCGAATGATGTACCAAGCTAGTAAAGTTTTACAAATAGCAGCTAAAATAATACAGTATAATCTCTAACTAGTAGGGCTCAGTGAAACAAGGTGGACACAAGCAGGGAAAAACACAACTTTCAAGTGGAGATTAATAACAACTAGGGCTGTGAGCATTAATGCGTTAATCGCGATGCCGCCATTTATTAATTTATTTTACACTTCACTCGGCTTCACGTCGTGCCTAACAACGCCCCTTAGCTGTTCTAAAATCACTAGAATCTAGGCCTCTTGGGGCTACTATTTTGACCCTTTACTTATCATCAAGCTGCCATACTTCCTCATAACACATCCTACTGCTGCAGGCATGATGGAGAAAGACAGCAGCAACACAATTCTGTATGGAGCTTTTTATTTTCCAAAACTCCCAGACGGCTCAGTAGACAAGTCGAAAGCCATATGCACATTGTGTAAAGCCGAATTAAAATATCACCGAAGCACGTCAAGCTTGAGCTACCGCCTACGAGCTAAGCATAATACAGTTAACGTGACTCAGGTTGATGCTAGCGACTCAGGCAAAGCACGATTTTGGAGAGTGCTAGATGCCGACCTGTGGATGAAAACAAATCCCCAAAAATTAGAACAGCTCTTGTGTAATGGGTGAAATAATAAACAAATACAAATCTTAAAGTCAAGTTCATAAAGTGACTTTCTTTGCATTCATTTGATTCCCAATCAAGATACACTGGTACGAATTGCTTTCTATTGTTAATATGTACTTAAAAACAGTTCTGAAATGCGAAATAATAGAATTTTAATCATGTGATAAAACATGCGATTAATCGTGATTAACTATAGAAATTCAGCGATTAATCGCCATTAAGAAAAAGTGTATCGATTGACAGCCCTAATAATACCTCATGTCACAATCAGGATAACACCCCACACACCCCAAGGAGCAGGAATTATGCTCTCAAACACCCTTAGCACGACCAGACAGACCTTAACCTGAAACCTGAAGGCAGAACTCAATGAATCCCTCAAAATATGATTACTAATATTTAGATTTTTGTTTCAGGTGGGATGTTTACAGTATTGGCTTCCAGTAATTTTACAAAGATAAAAAACATAGTTTAAAAATAAACTCACACCCCAATTGACACCTTCAAGCCATGTCACTGCTGCTACTACAGTGTATGTATCTGTGAACCTTTATTTATACGGGGTAGGTTGGCTGCATACATGCTACTTTACAGCACTGTCCGCTTTAGCTTAAGGACATTTCACATTTTAACTTTCAGACAGTGTCACAAAGTAGAAGTAAAAGTTGTACATACAACCTCTAGTGTCCATCTATTATAGGCAACACACTATTATAAGATTTAGAAATCCCGGGAAAACTGATTAGTAATTACTTAATTTTACATTAGTAAGATCATCCATATATTTGTACAATCTGTTTACTACCAGTAATGCCGATGCTTTCAGCTTCAGGGGGATGCATTGTACAACAGCAACCTCTCAGACAGGTTTTTGAGCAAAGAGTCAGCGGTCTCCTTTCACACAAAAACAGCATTCCCCTGAGTCTGTCCAGTCTGCGGGCCGCCTCACGTGATGCCACCTGACTTCCTGCTATGCACACTGAATCACACTTACATGTCTGTAATCCCATAAACCCACGATTTTATAACGTGTGTATGCACATAACACAGCCAGGGATTGACAGAATAATAGAGAGACAGAGACAATAACATTTCACGGTCCTGTGAAAAGACCCTTTTAACACATGACCGTTCTAAATTGGCCGTCTATACACTGTATGGTAACAGTTGGTCAGGTAAATTGTGAGGTAGTAACTAACCTTTTTGACCTACTGTTCATCCAATAAAGAGAAGGTAGAGTAAATCAGGTCAGATCATGCAGTCAGATAACTATATGGTTTTTATGATTTACATCAGAGGTGGAGAGCATGCCTCTGGAGGTATTCTAGCCACAAATATAAATGTGATGATAAAACAGAACCATTTGGATAGCTAGTATTTCTTTCTGAAGGGAGTCAGATTGAAAGATGCAGTAAAGTTGGACGGCTCCCTAGCTGGTCTTAGAGAAGTAAAAGTGTTGTTTATCTGCTGCCAGAACAGATCTCTTCTTAAACAGCTGAACTCAATTCAGTATCTCTTCCACGCTTGCCAAAAACGTGTCTCATACTACATCAGGTATCGCTTTATTTTGATAGTCCACTGTTGACTCCTAACAATGAACCGCTTATTTATCAGATGCCTGTCAAAAAGGACTTCCACAACCATATTTTAAGGTATTCAGCATAATAGTGACATTTTATAACAAGGGCACCTGCGCAGAGAAGGAACTGACACTTACAAAAGTCTGTTATTTAAGGACTGCAGTAAACTCTATTATAAATCAGTGTGTCATGCTGCGCTAACATCTAACTTAAATAGAAGTCTGTTCTTTGAGTTTCTCGACAACCGTTCAAATTCACACTTGGCGAGTGTATTGCAGAGGATTTAAAGAAGTGCACTGTCAAGTGCGAGCTCTTGAGCTGTGCGCTATGTACACACTGTCTAGTGTATTGAGAGGGGACCCCTATTAACTGTTATAATGCTGAACGGCATGCTGGGTACAGCTCGCTCTCTGTCACTCACTACGGTACACTCAAGAACAGATGTAGAAGGAGACCAGAGATGTTACATTGTAGCGAACGCAAACATTTCAAGAATTGGCGATGGAACTTTCGGAACGCTTTTGTTCCCAAAAATAGCCTGTTCCCAAGTAGCTAGCAGTTATCAAATAAAGGCATATACTCTAGCATTGCTAGGGGATGCAACTATGTCATGGCAGGTGTATTACTGAAGGAAGCACCGTGTCGAGTGAGAAGTTGTTTGGATGAGCGGCACTCGATAAAACTGCAAGCAATCGGCCCATTCCTAACGGGCACATTTTGAAGAGGGTGAGAACAATGTCCTTTGCTTTTCATTTCAGATTTCAGGTTTAAAGGATTTATCCTATACCTCATGCAGCATTAAAAGGTGTTGCTGAATACATACAGTATTTCCTCTCTACCCAAAGCACAGACCTGTTGCAAAATGTTGAGGTCATTAAGCCAGCGCAGTGCTGGGAAAAATCATCAGGTTCAGCTGTGTTCACTGCTGAGGCAGTTTGAGCATCTGGCAACTCGGCTCAGATTCTCGAACAGCTCAGCTCTTTGCAATCACATACAAATCTCTTTTGGTCTGCTGGCTTTAATAGAGGCACAGAGTATTTGTTGTAATAACGGTTGACCTTATCCTTCTAAATACCACCAGCATTATGTGTACTTTATTGTATTTTGGAGATTTGTATCAGCATAAAAATACACAGTTATGAAACAAAGATTAAGACAGTTTTCCAACCTGTGGTCCAGTGTACTGTGCATAATTGCCTCTAATGTAATGCATACAGTGGCACACAGTTCATTGCACTGAATATCAATTGTATCAGTACTTTGGCATATATTTCCCATGATATGTCATATCAATATCATATTTATTTCAACCATATCTTCCAGCCCTACATAAAATCTACATTATCTGCAACTGATTATAGTGCATGCCTTATATACACACACTCCCTTTCTAATGCAAACCATCACACATCATAGTCCCACAAGTCCCACAGTGGGCTCTTATGTAAAATGTCATCATTTTCCACAACTTATTAATGTGACTAAATTAGAAATGGATGGTATTTCATTCCTGAGTTCACAGTTTTTCCACTCACAAGTCAGAAAACAATATCTAATATCCCTAATATTCTAAGCTGAAATGCTGATTATCTACCCATCCTCAGCCCTCTCTCATTTTGTATCAAAAGGAAAGAGCAAAAGAAAACTTACGTTGATATTGTCAAACTCCACACAGCTCCCAGCCCTGCTCCTGGCCACTCGCTGGTCCTCTATCTCTAACATCTCCATGTCCAAAAACCTCTGCCCTCCAGTGTGTGTGTGTGTGTGTGTGTGTGTGTGTGTGTGTGTGTGTGTGTGTGTGTGTGTGTGTGTCCGTCCGTCCGTGTGTTAGTCAGATGTCTGTGCTGGCAGCCTCAGTTGACAGCAGCTGAGTCTGATTCTCTTAATTTGCGTCCTCCCTCTTTAATTTTAGCGGCTTCCTTCCTATGAATATCCTGCTCTTCTGTGCTTTCTTTCAGGTCTCAGGTTCAGAAACCCCCTTCACCCCTTCACAAATGCAGCAGCTATATAGATCCATTGAGATGAAGCAAAAGGCAGGGAACTTTCATTCACCCATAAACTGTCCATGAACAAGCAAAATAAGGCAGATATTCTTCAGCTGAATCTCGCATGTATTCTCAGTTCATCTGCTCCTGCATGTCTGGCCAGCAAGGTGTTTGGTCCTGGGGGTCATGCATACCCCCTCCCATTCCATGCCCGGACGAGCCTGTCTGGTCCCATTGGCTAGTTGGGTGGAAGGGGGCAAACAGGGGGAGGGGCTGAGGCCAAAAGGAGGAGGAGGAGGAGGAGGAGGAGGTGGTGTAGGGTAAATGGATGAAAAGGGGGCTGGAAGGGGGCCTGACAGCGTCCTCCAAACCGTCACATATGGGGGGAAAGGAGGGAGAATTTACTCATCTGTGATGTGTTATGTAAAGAAAAATGTTTGCAGGAACATTTCTCTGCTTGACAAGTTTTTTCCTTAGAATTACAGTTTTTGCCTATTGCTTACACACTTTTTGCAGAATTTGGCTCATTATGTCAAAACTCTACACACAAGCTAATCAGACATAGCACTTGGAGATTAACAACTCACATCTTTGACAAAATGAAACACTGCAATCAAAACTTAACACTCCTTTCTAAAAATGAAATTCTTGCAACAAAACCATACACACAAGCACCATTTGAATTACTCTTTCATATCACCAGCAACACACAAAAAAAACACTTGTTTTTTGTGTGTGTGTGTGTGTGTGTTGGGGGGCTGGGGCTTGTCAACATCATAGGAAATGTCTCTTCCACGTCCGACTCCTCTCTCTCTTTGTCCTCCTCTTACTCTGACTCTCATTGCCTCCATGCTTGCAAAGTTCTCAAAATGGTTTACCTGAGGCCTATTTGTGGCGCTAAGGCTCAGACTGATTGGTGTTCTGTTTTCTGTGCAAGTGTTTTCAGGTCTGTATGTAAGTTCCTACAACTGCATTTTTAATGTAAGAAAATGTGTGTAGTGTTTCGCAATAAGTGTGTTAAAGAATTGCAAACAAAGTGCAAAGTTGACAATATGTTTAAGCTATGGTTACACTGTGTTTAAGGTATGCTACAAGAAGTTTAGGTATTGAGGCTTTGGTCTAAGCATTCGTTTTTAGTGTGTAAGCCAATTAATCTCTTTCCGAATACAGTTGATTTTCACCAGTTCCTCATCTATGATTCATCATTTAATTCTCTGATTGGTTGATTTTGTGGCACATTGTAACAGTGACAAGATGAGCGAGTGTGTGCGGGCAGAGTTGAGCGCACACAGAGTGGAGAGGTTGAGAGAGAGAGGGAGACATGACCAGCGCACCAAGCAAGAGTTTGTGAGAGGGCATATGAGAAAAATGTGTGACAGGGGTTATGATAATATGGATAATAGTAAACATGCAAATCCAATTATTCAGCACGGAATATATTTGTTTGCTGAAACAAAATGTTTTGCTTGTGTATAATTTCTTTTCAAAATGTAATGTATGTACTTTCAAAATATATTAGATAAGTTATATAAGATATTTTATATAAGTCTAAAAGCTATCGCATATTGCACCATATTTTACCTTCTACTGTCCCAAAATTGAGGGGTCACTAAGAGAGGCGGGAGAGGCAGCAGCAACAGCCGATCACTGTAAGCCTCTTCCTGGATTCTGGAACAGAACAATAGTGATCTGATAGAAGGGGGGGGGGGGGCGGTCCTGTCAAATTAGAATGAAAAGGGTGAAAAAAAAGAGGGAGACACAGAAAACCCAAATCAGCTTACAAGCCAGACAAACTGAGAAATACACAGTGTGTGTGTGTGTGTGTGTGTGTGTGTGTGTGTGTGTGTGTGTGTGTGTGTGTGTGTGTGTGTCAGTGCCACCCAGTCCTCACACAGATACTGTACCACCCTGCCATTGTTCCCCTCCACCCACGGCCGCCCCAGTAGCGTTCGCTATTCAAATACACTGTTGCTGCTCATGTGAGAATATGCAGCATTGTGCGGAGGGACACACACAAACAAGTTTGAAAAGGAAGGGCTTGTTTATATATGCATCAACTGCGTTTCTTCATCTCTTCTTTTCTCGATTCTTGTCTGGTTACTACAGTATTTAGTTTGACATTACTGGTGTGTGTGTGTGTGTGTGCGCATCTTGTTCCATCTTTGTGGTAACCAAACTGAGTTGAAGACTGTCAGAAAATAAGGACTTTTTGTTTAGTTCAGGTTAAAATGAAGGTTTGGTTAAAGAAAGATGGTTAAGAAAAGAGAAGATAAAGTGAAGAGTGTCAATGTAGAGGTTAGGGTTAAGGTGTGTGTGGGGGGGGGGGCGGTATGTTATAGGGGTAACAACAAACTTTTTTGGACAATTTCACACACGAAAAGTGCCAAAAAAATGGTTCAAGATTAAAGAAAAAAATATACAGTGTATAGTATCTGTGTTGGGCTTTTTGTATTTGATGGTTGACACTGAGGTCCCATTTCAGGTTATTGTGTGTGCCAAGAAACTAGAAAGAGTCAGTTATTGTATTTGGCTAGCTATCGATGAGGATAGGTGTTTTTATGATTGTTTTGTTCTGAAGTCTATGATCATTTCAGTAATCTTTTTTCTGTTCAAGATCAGAACATTTTCCTTGTACCAGTTAACTGACTTCTCTATGTCCAGCCTGTAGTGTAATGTACAGCAGCAGTTTGTTACTGTGGGATCCGGCTACATCCAATCCTACCAACATGGGTTGCTGTCATCCATCCACTCTTATGTATATATGTGGCTCAGAGGGTCGTAGCTTAAAACACAAGGAATGTTAGCAGTATATATATATATATGATATGGTTAAGAGATGTTTAATATGTTAGCATGTTAAAATATCTCTGGTTTGCTTTTATGAGGGTACTCTGCACCTGTCTCTGAGTGACGGACGTGGACTATCAAAGCCATTGAGCATGCATCATGCCTTCGCAAAGCAGTCTGTGTTTGTCAGAGCAGGATCACTATCACCATTCAGCTATGGTTACAACAGAGGTTTTGGTGCATGGAAATCAAAACACAAGGAGGCCAGACAAAATCTTTCCACCTCTTCTGGAAGCGGAGGACATGATACTGTTGCTGGTAAAGAAGGATTATAGCCTTCAGTCTGAGATTGTTTTAATGGATTCAGTCCTGTCTGAGGGGGAAAGAAAGCCTGAAGAAAGAGAGACGGGATAAACAACATGACAAACCATAACAGTCCAGAGCAGGTGAAGGATTATCAGGCTTCACTTACAGTCTCGTTCCTGTGTGACTTTCATCCTTCAATCAACAGGCCTGGGGTTGTGTTTGCTTACTTTGCTGATCCTCATAGCCAAAATGGAAAGGACTTAAATTCTGTGAGGTTTAAATGCAACTCAGCGCAGTTCTGACTTCATCTTCGTGCAAAAATATGCATGATGGCAGTTGTGTGCTCACCACAGGAGGAAGTCTATGATGGTTTGAGATGTCTGAACAATAGCCATTGTTGAGCATCAACAGGAACTCTGATTGGCCATTTATGTGTTGTGTAATATCTCTGACACACAAGGCTAATTTTCTTGATGAAATACTGGATGAATCCCACAGGCTGCGAGACGGTCATTATTTCACAAGCGAAAGGCATTTCACAAGATTACGGTATGGTGGTAGATTCTAGATGCTGTTCCATTAATCCTGTGCTGACCCTGTGCCCCCTCCCACTCCACCCAAATTCATCATCTGTTGTCCTATTAATGCCACAAAAACAATAAAATAAATCTTTAAACACTATAATCTTTAAACACTATAACGCCTGGGAAATTAGGCTGATCAGATGCATGCACATGTATGTGTACCCACTTAGCATGAGTAGGACAGTCAGGATCATACATATCTATACCCACAATGCATTTGAAGGCCAGGAGCCGTTATGGAAACGCAAGTTGAAGTGAGTCAACTCACACTGGATCCTTAGAAGTTGTTCTTTATTCCTGAGGGATAAGAGGGTTTTTTTGGAGCGAAAGGCACGCTTTATAAAATTTGCTTTTAATACAGAAATAAAGAATTACCTCTATAACACTAATGTTCATTGAGATTTGAACTGGATGGGACGATTATAGTATCAGTACCTGTGAGCAGTGGTGGAGGAAGTATCCAGACCCTTTAGTTAAGTAAAAGTACCAATACTGCACAGTAAAAATACTCTATTACAAGTGAAGGTAATTGCATTGAAATTCTACTTGCAGTAAATAAGACGATGCAAGCATAGTCAGGACAATTACAAGTCTAAGTACTTAATGCATCATTGGATTACTTTTACTTATGCATTAGCAACATTTTACTTACACTAGTTGGTCGAGATGAAGCACATTGTTAACTATTCTATTTGACTGCAACAATGATTGTTGTCATTATGGATTAATCTGCCGATTAATTGATTGATTGATTGTCAGGTGAAGCTTGGACCCAAATGCAGTTAAAGAGATTTATTAAAGAGAGGAACACACTTACTAGGCACAATAATCCACACAGCCAGGAACTAAACAACAGGTAAGCAACAGGTAAACAGAATGAAACAATCCAACAACAGACAAAGACAACACAGAGACTAAATAAACCAGGTAACGAGGACTAACAAGGGACAGGTGACGCTAGGCTGGGCAAACAGGTAAAACACATTAGGGCAATCACAAGGGAGGGAAAACTAAAGACAGGAAGTAAACTAGACAAGACAAGGGAGACAAGACGGACTTCAAAATAAAACAGGAAATAGAACTCACAATCATGACATTGATTGTTTGATTTGTGGAATTTAAGAAATGCCGTCACAATTACCCAGAGCCCAAAGTGACACAATCACAATGTGTGATTTGTCCAACCAATAGTCCAAACCTCAAAATTATTAAAAATACATTTAAAGTATTAAAAGGAAAACTACTAGAAGGGCACTCGGAAAGCGCAGACCTCCGCCAAGCCATGCCCTATCTCACAATGTTAATACAGTGTGAATTTTACCTTTTGGGAACTCATTACCAATTATTCCGACAACAAATGAATGCAGCATAAATGCCCCATCTCGCAATGATAACGAAAGTGAAAAATAATTGGTTTATCCACCCTGTGATTCGAATCCGGTTCTTCCTTGGCCCATGCTACACCCTTCCATCACGTTTAATGAATATCAGGCCAGTAGTTTTTCCGTATGGAAAACATAAACTCCTTGGAGGAGTCAACAAGTCTTCACTTTTGAGAAGCTGGAACCATGAAATATTTTTACATGAAAAAAGATGACCATCCAATCAATTATTTCAACGCTACTTGTTGAGTAGTTTAATTTATAATAAAGCATGATATTTTTGTATGCAAAACTTTTAATTTCTAAAGTAATTAAGTATCTTAGGTTGTCAGATAAATGTAGTGGAGTACACGTATAAAATGGCATGACAAGAAGATAATCAAGTAAAGTACATGTACCTCAAATTTGTACTTAAGTACAGTACTTGAGTACATTCCACCACTCCCTGTAAGTAGCACAGATAGAGGAAGACGTTTTAACTGTGTCCCTTCATTGTGCAGCTCACCTGTCCTTGTTTGATTGAGGACCCATATTTCATAAGTCACCTCTGAGCGCTCACTCTTATTTTAAAGCTCCCCAGAGAAGGAATACATTCAACTCTCTTTCTCAACAATAACTATCGGTGAGATGTAGGTCATTGGGAAAGTGTGGATGTGTGGGTTTTGTGTGATGTTTTATGCATGGCCATACATGCTCGTAGGTATGTCAACACTACTATTTTTGGAGAGAAAAAGGAAACCTGTCAAACTGAGTGTTCGCCAACTCTGTCTCTTTTTCTCTCAAGTAAAGATGTGAGTGTAGTATAGTGTAAGCTTTATAAGATAATACTCTATACAGCACAACCAAACCTCACTCACCTCCAAGAATAACGTTGACTTTCCAGTGGAAATCCGATCATGTGCTGATAAGACGTGTGGTATTTCCAAAACGCACACCAGATCACTACTATCTGCTTCAATCATCACTATATCAACACTGCAACGGGTGGTACATGTGGATGAGCAAGTCCTGCAGCTCGATCTTTTTATTTGGAAATATTGAGGGTTATATCTCTGCATTTGGAGCACAATACTGTATATTTACCTTTGTAAAACATGGTCTGCTTTTTTTTTTGTAAACAGCAAATCTGGTAATATGTGCTTATTATTACTGTGCCTGTGTTCTGAGCTGTGTCCTATTCATAAAGACATCTGTAAGGTGTTCCGGATAAAAGATTCCCATTCTCAACTGCAGCTTTGAGACACGAAACCTTGGCTGCAGAGCTGCTTTGGTTTGAAACGTGCTCCGCCTCAGGGAGAGGGATCATCTTGTATTTGTTAAGAGATTTGTGATAATGGTGACTGGCATGAAGCACATATTTTTAGACATATCACCTGTGTGCTGGCTCATGTCTTACTTTTGTTTATTCTGTGAAGTACTACAGGAAGCATAAGTACCCCATTGTACTTTTTGTTTTACTTGATGTAAGTACAAGTATCATTGGGTATTATTAGGTAATCATGGACAGATTATGAGACTTTGACACAGACCTAGGCAGAGACATGCAAAATGCCCCACCATTTTTGATGCCAGATCCATACTTCGTGATGTCTTTGCCTCTGTTTTTTTTTTTTTTGCGTCTCATTGTGGTTGTTTTGTGTCTCTTTGTAGTAATTTTGTGCCTCTTTGTGGTCTCTTTGTAGTTGTTTTGGGTCTTTTTTGGTGGTTTAATGTCTCTTGGTGGCTGTTTTGTGTGTCTTTGAGTGACATTTTGCAGGTGAAGGCCAGGGGGGCCCCTAACACTTTGGGCCCCTGTGCCCGGTAGGCCCATTCAGTAATCAATCCATGTGGGTATTAATCATAATTTGGCATTTTTAAGTAGGCTAATCTATTCCAGTTGTTTGATATCATACTCTTTGTGTTTGTTGACTGTACTAATTCTATTCACCCACTACTTTATTTGACATTTGGTTTTTATTAAGTGATGAAAATAAGATGATGAATCAAAACCTTGGCAAAAAGACTAAAATAAAGTACAATAATCCTTTTTTGAAAGTAATTTTAATATAAAACCAAAAAAACGCGTATACCAAACGCATAAAGAGGTCTGCATAAAAACAAATTAAATTAATAGAGCCATCACTCCATACAATGTTTGATTACAGTTCATTAACTTGATAGTCCTCATCCCAAATATAATACATCAAATATCTAAAATACACATTTCCTTCAGCTGTAATACATATTATTTTCAGTTCCTGGTCAGAGGCCCACCAATATTTGTTTTCCACCTTTGTCTTTCTGGTGTCTGCATTTTCTGCCCTTGGATTTTTTTCTTTTCTCATGTTGCTTATAAACACTGCTTTGCCACCCTCAGCTCTGCAGGTGTGGTACACAGTGAGGACATCCGAACAATTACAAATATGTTTCCTATATTCTGCTGCCAGCCAGTACACCTTAAGACAGGAAAGGTGTACTGGAATTTTATCACTGAACTGGAAATACAACAAACATTTTTTTATTTTGTTTGGCAGATGACCATCACTTTCACCTACCGTCCATGAAGAAGACACAAAAAGATACTTGAAAGGTCAAATGTTTTTTCAAGGCTTGTAGAAGGAAATTAGTGCTGTAGCGTTGTTGTGATTCAGTCTTCAACAGAGATTGAAAAATGTTTCTGAAAGTAGAATTGCTCTGCATTCTTTTAGCGTGTGGCAACCCATAATAACAAGTTATGTGCTTTCAATACTGAATGCTGATATTATAAGATAATTCTCTCCTATGCTTTCCTGTTTCTCCACTGCAGTCTACTTAAAAAGAAAAGTGTTTATTTTCAATATAATCAATGATAGCTGTTTTTGGGGGAGATCTTGCTATCTCTAAATAACATGACATTCACTCCCCAGATGATATCCACCAACCAGAAACCAGGACCTACATGAGCCAGACATAGCTGCAGTGTGTGGTCAGGGTCTGCAAACATAAAGGCTACATGCTAACTGTATAGACTCTGACTCCCCCAAAACAAGCCCTCTTTCTCTCAGTGTGTTTACTCTTGCTCAACACAGGTTTGAGAGTAATTTCACTTAATAAGCTCTGCAGCTGACTTAAGGGGCCAGTCTATTGTATTAGAAGTACTTGTCGGATGGCCGGACAGCCTTGGTAACCCCCCCCCCCCACCACCACCACCACCACCTTTCCGACTTCGGATTAGGGGGGACATATCGCCTAACTTTCCAAAACTGATAATCCAACATTTACACCCACTTCATGCTGTGATTGGCCAGCTGTGAAGAGGCGAGGAAGGAGCCAGGGTTTGAACTCCTCTCTCTAACTCTCTTTTTTAACACAGAAAATGAAAATGTGTGTCGTTCTTCCTATATTCAAACAATATCACTTCCCCCTTCTATGATGGTCAGCTTTTTACAACGTAGGTCTTTAGATCAGCTCTGCAATAATAAACTCAGGTACTAAATGCAGCCTCTCAACAGTAGTAATAATGATCATGCTGTCGTAGGATGGGTGGCCTAAAAAGGAAGCGTTATTGGGTGAAAAAGGAAAATAAATTCAAAATCTCTTCTTCTCTCTTCTGCACAGTGAATGTACTGTGGTGTGTCGTCAGCAACATAAAAAGCTGCGTGCACGTCCTCTCATCGTCCTGTCTGACTCATGCACACAATTGATTACCTCTTAGCCGCCTGCATCCCTCTCTGTGTTGCTGTCTGCCATTATCTGCTGTATGTGCTGCGTGACTAACATTTAACCTTTTGTCCTTCTTACTCAGTTACTCCCTTCCTTTGAAAGTGACACATTTGTTCCCGCTCAGCCCTAATCTCTCCACAATCAACACTCTTCCCAGCATCATCTGGTCTTCCTTTCACGCACAGATCCTCCTGTGCAATTTGTAACTGACTAAATAATAATTATGTGTACATGTTTAAAGGTGTCAAGGCTAAAATTAAGCTGCAAATGGGGGGGAAACAGCTTAGAGGACACCCATGTCTTACAGCACGTCATCAGGGGCATCTTACACAGTAGTTGGAGCAGTGTTGGCAGTGATGCTACATTGCATCTGTGGCATTCTTATGTCTTTGCGTGTCCATGTTCAAATTGTGGCTTTAAAGAGGAATTTAACACCACCCAAAATCTTCTATTTGCACATCCAGAGAAGACGGTGAAACACGAATTTTCAGCCTGGTGTTAAGTAAAAGAAGTAAAAAATATATATATATATATTTCCAAGTCTAAATACAATACTTGCCTATATGTCCACTGAAACAGTTATTGGTCGGAGTTAACATTTCTCCTGTCCATACTGGCTGTGGAGAAATCCATTCCTAGCACAATAATAATAGCCTATAGGGAATGGGGGGGGGGAAACCCACTGTCCTTGTTCTGTGAATGCATTTCAGAGTTCACCTGTGAGCTTTCTGCACCTAAGTTAGCCAAAGCAAGTGAGCATCTTTAAACATTATAAATATAAAATTTGCTCTTTTGTTTTGCTCTTCCATGGACAGAGATGTTTTGCTGAGCTGCCATGGAGAGTAACATGCAACTATTACAAGGAAAATGAATCTGAATCCTGGAAATTACTTTATTACTGAGTAAAACTACAGCCTGGCCCATGACTTAAATTAAACAATACATTGGAAGGGCAAGATATGATTTTACTAAACCTGTTAAACCTGTTTCACTTTGCCTTCAGAGAAGGATGATTACTGGGATAGAACATGAGGATTTTGTCAATATAACTCTATTAAGCTCCTCCCTAAATAGAATAAAACGGATGGTAAAGAAACCACTTTAATATTTAGGAACCTTAAGGAATTTCTGCTTTAAATAGTGGCACTCATCACTGTATTTTGGCACTGTATCATTGTATCAGTATCAGCCATGATCCCAGAGCAGTCTGCTTTATTGCAGAATCAACATATTTGTCCTCTGACCTGTAAATCTGCTTTCTGAGACATTAACCAGAAACCGCCTTGTTACAATGGGAATGAGATCACAGATTTAGTTTAAGTTATGTTTGGTGTAAATTACCCAGATATACTTTAAGATTGCAGTAATAACTTGATAGAGCAGTGTGACACACAGAGGAAACCACATGACTTGCTCTTCATCAGGGAAAAACATTCACACTGATATTTATTCTTTGGAACTGACTTATCAAAAAGAAATCTTTAGGGAGTATCTGTCTGCCTCTGCATTTGTGTGTATGCCGCTGTAAATTCAGGTTATAGAATGGGTCAGTTCACATATTTCCACTGCATGCAATTTGAAATTATTCAGGGGTAAAATGTAATCTGAGGTCAGTGGAGAAGAAGCATCCCTCCCTGCAGATATTTATGATTTACAGTTCACATTAGAGTGGACATAACATATCGCAGATGGGTAAAACACTTAGTGGAGGAGACAGGGGTTCCACCTAGCACTCATACAACAGACAGAGAGGAATAGCAAGGGAGATGAAGAGGGTGTTAGGGGAGGAAGACGGAGCGGGAGGAGGGATTGCGGTCCTAAGGCTTCATGCCAGATGTCCAATCACTCATGTACCTCCTTTGTATAGCCTGGAGCTCACCAAATAACTTAAAGTGGTGAAGACATCAGCTGTCAGTCAGCGCTGCCTTCAGCACACACACAAAGATGCATCATCCGGAGATCCTCTCCTTGTAAGAGCATAGCATTCTTTTTGATAAGAGGATGAGCCAAGCTGGTAATTTGTCCAAATTGAATAAGAAAAGGTGGTGATGGGAAGGGAGGTTGATGAATCTTCTTGAAATATTCTTGAATTATTTGTGCTAACAGGAGGATGGATGGATGTGATGGATGTGATGCATTCAGGGTGACCACCTCGTTATTGTTCTGTTGCTGGACAGCAGATGTGATTTTGCAGGACAATGCGGGACACACGCGCAACGAAAATACTATTATTAGGCTATATAAACATTCATTTTTATATGGGATTGAATCTCTTTTTGCAGTAGTGTTGGATTTAAACTGCTTTAAATCACAGAATTCATATATTTATTACGTTGAATAGGTCCAGTGTCGTTATAATGATCATTTCAAAAATTTGTGAAATTATCACTATAACGACACTAGACCTATTCAACATAATACATATAATTATTAAATATAATATTTTGTTTTAAAGCACATTTTAAGAATAGTAGATGACAGAAACCGATATTCCCTAAATAGAGACTAGGCAACTTTTCATAGGCCATGTAACCAAAAGATAAAATGCGTTCTCACTCGTGCTTCTTAAACTTGCACTTATTGTTGCTTTGGGCATCTTTAAGCAGGGCCTTCACCTTCAGTATGTGAGTGTAGATCTCCTGGCGGGTGCAACTGTGGTTTACCTTCATAGGAACACTATCACTTTACCTCTTCTTTGCTAACTTTTTACCAAGTAGCTTTAAAATGTACTTCTAAGAAAAAAAGACGGCTACGCAGATCAGTTTTTAGTTGTTGGTTTTTAAATGTGAGACTAATTTTGGGGAACATGATGGAAGTAGGCTACTTCTCTTTTATTGCTCTGCTTACTTTTAAACTCTTTGTCTGCTTGTCTTTGTCAGCTGTATGGCATTATGAAAGCTTGCTTGATCCATGATCCAATTAGTCAAATCCAGACCCAGAATAAAGGTTGG